>NW_010514004.1:0-1208 GCF_000687285.1 Phaethon lepturus
TATATACATTATATATATACAGTATATGTGAATAATTCTTAGTTTCTTTGAAGATACAGAAACATGAGTAAAAACAATTATTGTATCTTTTATGTTAGAACAACTAGTGCTCTGCCAGTCACCTGTGGGTTAATACTTGAAGACTTTGCATTGCATCTAAAGTTTAACTGCTCTGAAAATGTCTAATTTATAACAATTACCGATCTTCTATTGTATCCCAATACCCATGGAAAAGTGATCATGTTGCTGTTCTTTTTCTTAGTTGCTTATGTGCGTGAAACAAAATCCTGAGTAACTTGTCAGAACTGTAGGGTGAATGATTACTCTCCGTTCTGAACCTAGTTGTTACTTTAATTGCTGAGAGTAACTTTCATCTACAGTTACATTTTCTTCTGCATTTGCTTTGTATTTGGAGAGTGAATGTTTTGTTTGGAAATACATGATTGTCTATGAGGGTAAAATTCATGTCCTTGAGACATGAAATTAATTGGTAAGAATAAGCAATATGAATTTCTTTCCAGTCCCAACCAACATGTGGATTGAGCTTTTGTACATGGGATAGATCTCAGTGATGGGATGTAGTAATATTAGCTTAAAAGAAGAATCAGTTCCACATTAAACTGTTTTGGTTTTTTTTCCCCCAGTAATAATTCTGTGACAGGTTAGGTTGTTGATTGTTTTGGTTTAAGCTTTTTTGTTTTGATGTGATTTTCAGGCTGAAGGTTCACTGTGTTGATCTATTTTTGTCTGCTTCTGGGAGTGTCTATGTACATTATAGCTCTGAGAAGATTACAAAACTGGATTTTTATTGTTGCTGTTCTGTATTGTGGTATACTGGAAAAAATTCTGCATATTTCGTAGTGATGGGAGGTATTGCATGGAAATCGTAATTGTCTTAATTCAAACTAAGGCATAGGAAAATGGTATATAATGGAGTTGAAGCTAACAAAATCTGCTGCTTTATATTTGGAAAAAGTAAGCCATCTAGGTATCAGGACAAAATTACTAACCTAGGAGAAACAGAACAGCAGAGCATACATACATAGTTACTGAAAATGGTGATTAGGTTAGGAATTGCTGCTTCAGTAATACAACAGTCATTTTCATGATCTGTGGTGTTTCCAAAGTTGTAATCGAGCAATATTCTTTAATGACTGTGTGCTGAGGGATACAGGGAGATTAATATGATGGAGGAATATTGTAGGGAA
>NW_010514004.1:1239-11353 GCF_000687285.1 Phaethon lepturus
GTGTAAATACATCAATGGAATAGAAATTTCACCACAGTGGTGGAATAATACCAGGATGGACTTGTATTTAATGAAGGGTAAATGAGAGCTCCTTCTGGAACTAGGCAGTATTTTAAAGTGAAAATTTCCACAGACTAATCTATTTTGATTCTTCTGTGACAATCATCACCATCATATCTATGTGCATTGGCTTGTACTTGGATAAATTTATATGAATTAAATTAGCCTACTAAAAAGTCTGCATAGTTGCACCCTTACAAAAAATTACTGTAATGTAAAAGTTGTTGAAATGTATAGCTATAGTGGGAAATGAGGGTCAGGCTGCATGGCAGTAGTTTGCTCTGGCCTTGTATGATGAAAGGTTGTTGAAAAGGCATGTGTTAGAAAGATCACACAAATCCTTATACCAAGCAGCATCCTGTTCATCATGGTTCCTAGACCAGGTATAACCATGTCTTCAAGTTGTACCAATCTCACTTGAAACAAAAGCTTTTGTGCTCAATTTTATATTTCATAGGTTGCAACAGAATTGGGCTTATTTGTGTCTTTTGGTATTTGCTGTTATGAAAGTCTTCCTTGTTTTCAAACCATATATACCTGAATTCTAGTGTGATGCTGTTGATTTATAGAAAAAATGTATATTACAATTGACAGATAAATTGGTTATTTCAATGGATTATGGACCTGTATATAGTATAGTTACTAATTTCTGAACTAGATCAGATAGGTAATTTCAAACTAACAAAACGGTCTTGGCTGGGTAGTTGTTTTGCATATAGGTTGTAATTCCTTCCTTCCTGTTCCTTCACATGCCTTCTTGTAGAAGCACATCAGGGGCCATTTTATTTCCTTTGTGGATGACTGCTAATGCCTTGTTTTTACAGCTATTTTTCCTATCATACTTCTGTGGGTAATTTTTAAGTACCTAGGTTTGCAAATATATTGTAACCTGGGGCTTTCTGAATGTTACTTGATGAGTTTCTGCAGGCTGTTTGATAAACAGTGTCTTCTAATGTGCAGGCAAGTGTAAGAAAAAATAAACATTTTATACATAGAGAGCTATCTAAATAGCATCTCTGCTCCATATGTTGTAGTACCCACGAGAGGCTCATTATAATCTCTGGACCTTTTGTGCACCAAATACTTCAGTCCAGATAATGCTGTGCTCCATCTGCCTTAATCTCTGAGCTGCACAATGTGAAATTCTTAATGCTTTGACCTGCTATGTGCTAGCATTTTTGATCTTGGATTTTTCTTGTCCATGTTGCCATTTCAAACAAGTTTTCAAGGTTGTTGCTTTGAAGTTTGTCAGTTCTACTGAATTATTCTGGGTTTTTTTCCTAAACCAAGGATAATTTATAAATAATCATAAGTGCATGGACATCCCTAAATTATTTTAACTATGTTTTACGTGTTTGATTTTGTTGTGCCATCTTTTAAGTGTTGTGATTTGTTGATTTTATTCAAGGTGTCATTGACTGGGCAGAGATCCAGAAATATGTGGTGGTAAAATTATTTTTTTCGGCAAAGAATCCACTGACATACATTTAAACCTGCTGTATATTTAGCTTTCAGTGTAAAACAGGCATAGCACTGGATTTCAGAATTTTACTCTGGAAATGTGATGCTCTTAAAATCTACAGATATTTAGAAATGTTTTAAATTTTGCGTACCAGAAGGTTCCACTCAGTATCATTAAACATTGATACTTCACAGAGATATTATTTTTAGAAAGCACTTGAACCAACTGGTACCTACTGATTTATTACTTGGATAAATTTACAATTTTTGTGGTATATATGATTACCATCTGTTATTGTTTATATATTATGAAATCATGTTATGTCTTTCAAACTTGATAGCATATCTTTATATACCTACGAAATAATTAGCTTCTTGTCCTTAACATTTTTGTTGGCTGTTACTGTCCAACGCTTCTTCAGATTCTATATAATTAGATTTAAAGCTGTTAAAAAGTTGACTATCCATTCTGGAGGATATTCTGCTTTAAAAATAAGTAAACCATTAATTTAAAGGAGCATTGGAAATAACTTCTTAACCTCAGATTCTAAGAATAAAGTAAATTAGAGATGTGAAAATCATTTCAACCTTGGTAAATTTGTGATTAACTTTGAACATTGGACGTAAAATTTTTTTCATATATATATGATAGGCACATGTGAGATTTATGCATTTTTAAATGAACCCATTCATATGATTAGCTCTACAATATAAACATAAAATAAATGTAAACTAGAAAAAATCTGTATTATAAATCTAAAATTTCTCCTTAATATAGAGAAAAATGTATCAAATTAAAATATTTGATTCAATTTGATCAAATTGAAGTTATGGCAATGTTTCATTGAGTAGTTTTTACAAATTTTCTCAATTTGAATATGTTTCCTAAGAAAATAGTTAATTAGAGTGCATTGAGGTTATACACTATAATGTCTAAGAGAAGAATATTATCTCCAGGAGTGATAGCTATCTAATGTTTTCTTTATTTTTAAACAAATATTCCAACCAGAAAATAATTTGGGTTTTTTTGGGTTGTTTCTGAAATTTGTAAGGATCTTTGTTGTGTCTACTCTTTATTACCCTAAATTGTTTCTTGCAACTGTAGTAAGTGCTTATCTTTACTTTTTTCCCTTCTTTTCTCCTAAGATCACCTAAGTATAAGAAAAGAAAATATTGCACATTTTAATCAAGCAGTATTTAATCAAACAGTTGAGGATTATCCATTCATGTGTACAGTTACGGGTAGAAGATAATGCTGCAAACTGTCTTTCTGCTGCCTACATTCAAGCTCTTCCCCTGTGGCGATGCAAGACAACTTGAAGCCCCTCTTACTGAAAGAGCAATGAGTAACCTTCCATTTCCTGGCAGTTGAATGATGAACTATTGTGTCAACAGTTGCATGGCAGCTCTGCATGTGCATATACTTATCCTGTGGTAAATGCTTGCCTGTGGTTTTTGGAGGGGGAAGCTTATGAAATAGACCTGGCAGAAATGTTCACACTGGTCAATGAGATATGGACATGTAGTAACTTCTTACCCTTGTGTTAAAAGATGTTTTGTTATATGGAAGGACATAAGGTTAAAGATGGATTCGTTTATAAGCAGTTCTTTTCAAACTGTTTACAATGTGTCCGCATATGTTTGGGAAGAAGGACTTCTACAGCAGAATTGAGTCATCTATAGGCCCTGCTCAGTTTGTGTCCTGGGGAAAAGCCCCCCCTTACTGTGGGAGGTGGGGAACCAGGAAACTTTCAGAATGTAGTGACTGGAAATGAAGGATTCATCTTAGTGTGGATGGAAGATAAAACCAGGTTTCTTCAGTTGCCTCAGGAAGGAGGGAAGGAAAAAAAAATTCAGGGCAAGTAGAGAAGTCCTTCAGCATAACAACTGTTGTTGGCTTTGGTGGCTTTGCAAATCGATTGCTTGAGGGGTGCTTTTGGTGTTTTCCCCTTATCTTTTTTCATACTGTGCCTTGTAATACTGCATGTGTCCAAAACCACGAAAACAGGACCTGAACTCCCAGCTTTGTCCACAGCCGCTTATTACTCCCAGTGTTGCCTTGGCCAAGTGATGTACTGAGAATGTAGCATTTTGTCTTAACTGTTTTAACCTGGCTGCTGGATTCTGTGTCACTCTTAATTAGCTTGTAGTTCCAGGAGCATATGGTTGATCTCCTGTGGATTGTCTGACCAATTACTTTTCTTCAGATGCTAGGTTTTTCTGTAGATACTAGCGTGGGGCTTTTGCAAGAAGTTTATAACAAAATCTGTCAATGGATTTAGTAGAAGGAATGGGGTGAACATTCATGCTTCATTATTAATGAAAAATAGGTTTGACTATGAGGAATTTAAAGAGTAAGTGAATTAGTCTGATTTCTTAAAATTTTAGAAAAAAATTCCTAAACAGTCATATTGTCAGGCAGTGCCTTTCAGCTCAAAGAGAGACTACAGAGAACGTGGTGGATATGTTTGTGGGCAAGGTCTCAAAATTGTGGTTAGAATGGAGGAGATCTGAGATATGCCAGACCTCATAGCAGAGGAGTAGAATTCCATACAGAAAACTCAAGAGGCAAAGTTCAGAATCAGTAGGTTGAGAGAAGTGTGTTAAGGTGTGTGAAATGGTATAGTGTGTTAAATGGTAGACAAAAAACTGATTTTTAGAGATTCTGTTTTTATGTGGAATAATTCTAAAGGTAAATTTGTGCCGATTAAGGCAATAGTCTCTTTTGGTGAATTGATTCCAGTAACGAGTTCTTAAATGATAAGCTGAAAGTAAAGCATTTTAAGATTTGTCTTGAATTGAGGTTTTTGTTCTGTTTCACAACTATTTCAAATTCTTTGTGAAAGCTGTTGATGCAACTTCAAAATGTTTTCATTAAATGTGCAGAAACAAAATATAATGGAATTACAAGCGTTAAGTACATTTAGTCTTTCTACTAGTTAAACTTGTGTTATGAGCAAGAGTTATAGATGATGGTGAAGTATTTCCACTTTACATCTCTCTTACCTTATTTTTTTTTTAAAAACTTGTGAAGGTGAATGTCAGAAGTAATAGTAAGAATGTTCCTGTCTTCTATAAGACAGATCTTGTCATTGCAAAGGTATTAATATCTATAAAGAATTTTAGTGAAGAATATGCTGATGGCTTACTTTGTAGAACTGGGTGTCCTTCCTTAAGCATAATGCTTTATGGAATTAAGAAGCCATATCTGTCATGGAAATACTGCTTTCAGTACTATTTCATCTGAGTGACTTGAATTTGTATTTTGCATACAAATAGTTCATCACTTCCATATTTCTGCAAATGCAACGAAGAAAAAATGATTATACAGTGAAATTCTAAATACTCTACTTGTAAGAGGATTGAATGAAACTGCATATGTTTATTTTTTCCGTTATTTTAGTTGAAAAATAATTCTGTGTTCTTGAATATAAACACACTGAAAGACTCAAGATTTCAGGGCACGGTCTGTTTTCTTCTATTACTGTCTGTCGGAGTTAGGATGTGATAGAGGGAGCAGGGACTCCACAAACTGATCTTGTGTGGGGTCTACCAGGGATTCCTTAGGTGGAAACAACAGTTTAAATTGAATTTTCTGATAGGTGAAGGACAGCATTTCTTCTAGTGAAACTGCAGTTATATAAAATAGTCTTGTACCCTTGCAGCAGTACCTGGGTACTCAGCTTGCTTTTCAGAGGTATAACTAATATGATCGAACAACTTGCATTTCAGTGTACTGTGTAGATATTTTTCAAGAATGTTCGGTGGTTCAGGGCTAAATAAATAGATGGGACATAGCATAATAAATGGAGAGCTGGAGTGGAATAGCCCGGTCACTACTTAGCTGCCAAGTCTACCGATATGCTTTTTCTGATGTAGTAGTGAGCAAGGAGTCATTGTGTTACTGTGTGTCCCTATGATATACGTGACAATTTTAATTGATTTTACATGTTTGCAGTTACCGCAAGTGTGGAAATGATGTATTTGTGCATTTTAATGTGTGAAGATACTTAATGAAGAAATGGTAATGTGTTGCAAATAGACAGCTTTTCCTTACATAACACAGTCCGTCTTTGGGGGTCACAAATGAATAATTACCAGTGCATGGGGAGAAAACTACAGAGTCTTGGTTGTAAACTCTAACTGAATGCTCTGTAATTGGTTATTTCAATCTTGTTGGGTTTTTTTGTTTGTTTGTTTTTTAGTTTCAGAAATACTTAATTAGACTTTGGTTATATCAGTTTGCTTGTTGCTTAGCTGAACTGTTCACACTGAGTCATTTTTATTAAGTACTTCTGCTAGCACAGGATCACAAGAAATGGTCAAGTTAGCTACAGGGTAAATGTCAAGTATCAAGGTCTCTTCTGTAGAGTAGACTTTTAAATTCTAATGAAGAATTCTGTTTTTTCATTCTTACGTGCACATGCATTTTTTTTAAAACTGTGGATATTGGGAGGCCTTAACAGATAATGTAATTAATTTATTCTTAACTGCTCCTTGTGGGATTGCTACAATGTTGTCACTTAAAATTTGTTTTATAACAACTTTTTTTTCCATTTTATTCATGTTTTTCAGATTATGGCACAGGCTCAAGGTGTGGGGAAAAGATACATTAAAGCCTTTTTTAAAGGTTTCTTTGTTGCTGTTCCAGTAACGGTGACTTTCCTGGATAGAGTTGCCTGTGTAGCAAGGGTGGAAGGAGCATCAATGCAGGTATTGCTGGAAATATCTTTTGTCTTTCAGGAAATGAAAAAGTGACTGTCCAATAGTAATGTGGAAAAAAAATCTTCTTCTCAGTTGTTACTAAATGACCACACTGTATTATGGAGTAGCTTAATTTCAACTTTGTTAAACAAACACTTCTGATGTGAAAAGAAAAAGCTTTTGAGAACAAAACTTGCCAAAATTCTGTCTCAGTAAAAGGAAAATGTATAGGTAAGTAGTGATAAAGCTATATTTTTTTTATATCTTCCTAGTCATTTAGAAATAAAGATTTTGTTTTTAAGCACTACCTTTTGTCCTTGGGATTGAACTGATAACTCACAAAAAGGCTTTATTAATTTTTAGTGGCTGTATTGTAGTAATTGTAAGGCAAAACTGGTTCTTGCTATACTTGCTTTTACTAATAAACAAGTATGGCACCATTTCAGTGAAGAATACTGAAAATGGCATGAACCTAATATTAATACCAATGCTTTTCAGGACATAAATATCAGTTCACTGTTTTTACTCTGGTTATACTGAATATTTATACAGTGTAAGCAAATAACTATGAACAGGCTGCATAACATTTAGAAGGTAAATAAATACTCATGATAGTGAACAGCTGCTTTGTTTCCTCTGTTATTGTAGTTAGCCAATTTTTGTATTGTTACCTTGCGTTTTAAATCATATGCACTGTATATTTCTGTGCATCACCACTGATAACTATAATTTATTGTGTTCCAATGTTGCAACATTCCAATTAGCAGAGACTAAAGATTTGATTCTTGGATGCCAAGCCCTCTTTTCTGATTATCTAAGGTCAGAACCTTGAAGAGAGGTTTCACAGCAATTAAGACCAGCTGCTGGAGTTTGAATTGTGCAGCATTCACGCAGACAAAACTTGGGCTAGAACCTGGGGTTGGCTGATTTGTGTTTCATGCTAGAGAAAAGCAGGCACTAGGGAGGAGGGAATGGCAAGGTGGCATTGTGCCTTTTGTGACAGTCTGTAATCTGGTGTTTAACCTCTGTCAAGAAACCTCAGCTGGTCTAGAAGGCAGCTCTCACCTCAAGAACAGGGATCAAAGTAAAATTGTACTCCAGTAATTCAACAGTCCAAGACCAGAAGTTAGGTGTAACATAAGTTACCTTTGCCCTTTTCATGAATGCTATTCTGAATATCATTGTTGCCCAATGAAAGGTAGGAGAATCTCAGGGCTTACAGTTACAGAGCCAGAAATTTGCTCTAGAGAGGAGGAGAGGAGTATGAAACTGTGAAAAACAGTTTCATTTTGTTTTTACTATCTTCAGACAGGAGAAATTCAAATATATAACACAGCATCTAGGTAAGTACAAAATTAGCCAGATGAATACAATTCTCCATTTTCCATCTCCCCATTTTTTCCCTCTGTTGGGATCTAGGGCCACATGCATTATTCAAGATGCAGATGCATCCTGGATTTTATGGTTTTGGTGGGGGTTTGGATTTGGTTTTTGTTGTTGTTATTTTGTTTTTGTGAGGTTTTTGTTTGGGTTTTTTTGTTTATGTTTTTGCTGCTATTGAGCGTGACCTGAGCATTTAATTTCTGAGAGATTGTTTTTTTAGCATGCCACATTGCTGTTCATTGTTTGGTCTTTTCTGTCTCTGACATAATGTTCTGTTTGACATCCATTCTTGTTTGCATAGTTTTACCTCAGTAGCTGGAAAGATTTTCTAGATTTCCCTACTCCACAAGTCTATTGAGCCCCTCTGTTCAAGACCTCAGTTTTATGTTTCCTGTGAAGTCAAAAGTCTCAAGTGTTAGGGAGTGCTCTGGTATTGTTCTGGAGTGTTGCTTCTGTACTTACTTGAAGGGCATATAGTTGACTGTGGTTTATCCATGGAACATTTGAAAAATACTACAGTTACTTGCTCAGACTTATTCAGCCTGACAAAGAAGGATATGCACTCTTTGTAGTGGCTAGAGGAAGCAATATATATGCAGTGGGTGATAAATATCTAAGCTCTTCCCTTGATGTGTCTGTTGACTAAACAGTCCCTCTGTTGATTGAAGTATGGGTAGCTAATTTCACTGACATCTCAGTGTCTGTAAAATTCTGTCTCTGGTTTTATTCTGGACTGTAGCACTGAAGTACAAGGTTTTTTTAAACTTCTATGCTTATGGATGTTTTTCAGACTACAGAAAAAGCCTTCCTAGTGCTTTTAATAAGATAACTAATTTGCTTGCCAAGATTTATTAGACAACTAACTAGGTCTGACAGGGACATAATTATAAGGAATATATCCCTCTCTTGCAGAGTAGCTTGAAGGAGTACTGGTCATCATGTTGCAATTCTGTCTATTTACTGTGTTCTCTGAAGAGTGATTTATGTTGAATGTATCTGAAAGCTATGGGTATGAGGGAAAGTGAAGTTCAGTGAGCATGTAGTCATATATCCACCAGTCACATACTTCCAATGATATCTTATTGTCTTTAGTTTGAAGATACCATGGTATGATTCCCAGCAATTTGTAACAGACCTCTAAAACATCTAGCTGGCTTTGTGTACTCATCATTGTGGCTCCTGCTGAGCCTGAAATTAAAAGTTCTGACAAGAAGCAAGGAATAAATCTCTCTGTGTCATGCTTGCTCTCCTACTCTTGCTCTCTGTTGTGTGCTATCTCTCTCCCTCTCCCCTTTCTGTTTTTGTTTTGGACCAGCCTTACTGCTGCTTCATGGTTACTGACGATGGTAATACTGTTTGACACCCTGGCAAGCATGCTGCATAAACGTTCTAATGAAAATACAAATTTTCTGATTTATTCCCAGTCAATTAAGACTGACTTAATGCATTTCATTGTCTCAAGCTGATTTTGTGTTTCTACAGTGCTTTCAGCCACCTGTCATAATTCTTTCACTTGTGCTGACTTCAGTGTATATGAGTATTAACTCTAACCTATAGGGGATAACAGTGAACTATTGCAGTTTGTAATTTTAACATATTTTAATTGTTTCACTACCTTCTTTTTTCTTTTCAAAATTACTGGGTTTTTAATCCTCACGAGGTGTTTTTTGTTGCTTAACATTTTACAGACAGATGTGCTTATGTAGTGTTTTGCTAATAGTGGGTTTCAAGTGAGTTGTAGTGTGTTTACAACATTGAATGTAAGTGACACAAATAACTAGTAATATGATTTCTTAACTGGCTGTTGTGGATTTTTTGTGACTCCTCTTGTTAAAGTATATATCCAGCATTACATGTTTGCTATCATATGGATATCTTTTTTGCATCTTGATATCCATTTATATTTTTTTTTCTATTGAGTTGCATTGCTTGTCTGGTGTTACGAACTCTTCATACATAATGATGTGGGAAAGGGAACCCCCCATGGGTATATAAATTTGTAAATTCATTAAACCAAATGGACTGCTTTCGAGTGAGATGGAAGATGACAGTGTATGTGCAACTTTTATATGCAGGTTCTGTTGCAAACAGTTCAATACCAAGGATTATAGTAAGTAGCCTGACCAGCGATCTTTGACAAAGCACACTTGTTTCAGCAGCAAACATTATCGAATGTTCTATTCCATTATGCATAATAGCAGTTGTAATTATTCTGTGGCAGTTTCTCCTAACTTTATTATTAGGATTACTGTACCTAAGCCTGTGAGCTCATGTGAATATTCTTTCTGTTCCCCAAGCTATAAGCAAATAAATTGTGACCTTATGGTATTCACTAGCAGCATAACAACTATCAAGTTAATCATTATTTATAGTAAAAGGGCATGCCTTTACCCTCCTACTTACGGAACCTCATCTCCTGTGAGGCTTCATCATATGGCTGGGGATCTCAATTTGCATGCTTTTAGCATTAGATTAGTTAGTAGTTGGAAAGAGTGAATGGTTTGTG
>NW_010514004.1:11384-25995 GCF_000687285.1 Phaethon lepturus
TAAATTAAGACCTGTGTGTCTCATCAGTAGCAGGCCATTATGCTAAGAACTTGGGCAAACAAGTTGTAATGCTTCAAGCTAGAGGAAGGAAGAAGCCCCTGTATTATTTTGTTTCTTATAAAAATGAAGAGTCCTTGTGAGCCTGTTTATTGACTACTTTTTCAGAAGCTGTATTTTTGTTTTGCTAGACCTGAGACCTTACTGCTAGTAAAAACGTGGTGGGGAATAGGTTGTTTCTGAACATAGTGCATTAAATTATTTTTATACTTTTTGGCTTTTTGTTATGGAATCACAATTTATGCTATTTACATTAGAAAAAGATTTGTTGAAGGATTTAGGTACATTTTTTTTTTTTTTTACAGAAGACTGTAATTGTCGATGTAAAATTAAAGTTTTCTCCCAGTTTTCATACATGTACCAAAATAGTTTTTTTATCTGTGCATTTTGAATATGTCAGTGTTGCTTTGTGGGAAAGAGAAAAAAAATTATTCTACATTGTCATATTTCTCTCAAACATAATTCTATTATGTATTGAGTTGGGTATCCACTCTGTATGTCAAAACCACATGAGCAATGTATTGTTGAAAATAGCAAGCGTTATGGTGTTACATTTAGAATGCTTTAAGTTAAAAAGAAATCTATTTAAACTTTAAAGCATTTCCTCTCTTTAAATAAAGAGAACAGTAGGAATCAACTGGGATAATGCAACTAGGACAATACTGTAACCACCTGGTATATTTCTCTGTAAGGAGAAGTTGATAGAGATTTAGTTGCAAGGAAAAGTTTGTGAACAATCATGGAAATCTTTTTTAACTGTCAGCTGTGAAATACATTATCTCTTGGAGCAATGGGTTTGAAATTTCCATTTGTTTTGACCTTTTCTTTTGGCACTTTTAGGTAGATACTTTTGAGTACCAAGCAGTTTACTTTGTGAGAATATGCCATATGTATGATTCCTGCTTTGTAAGATCTGTTTCTTTGCCTGATGTCTAGTACCGTTCTTAGCTTCTGGCCCATGTGTGCCTGCATTGGTAAAATGCGTATAACTGAATTGTTTGTCAATTTGTATGTGAAGAATTTGCACTTAAAGATACTATCCTTTGGTGGAAGATGTTATGAAGGTGGAAAATCATTCTGGCAAATTCTGATCTAAAAAAAAATCAAGTATCTTCTCATTAGCTTCTAGTTTTCATTTATATAGCTCTTTCACTGCATAGACTCTAGTAAATAAAATAACACTGAGTGTTAATGTACTTAAAGCTTAGACTTGGACCATATTTCTGTGGATTTTAATGTGATCTGCTTTGATCCGCAGACTTACTTGACTAGAAATTTGCCCTATAGTCCACAGGTCAAAATGGAGCCTTGCTTGCTGTTTAGCTAAACATATTGTGTAATTTCCCTTCCCCACCTGTATTTATTCTTTTGAACTGTCATATTCTGTACTGTTCATGTGAACGATACCTGTTCAGGGCCCCAGCACATTTTTTTGTTGCACATTAAAAAGCCATTTTTTCACAAGTCGCATTTGAAAAAGGTCTTTATCAGTTGATCTGTCTAGTGAAGATGATTGAGGAAACTGTAGTAAAAGTAGCTTTTAAAGTTAAAAATAAATACTAAGTATCCATTCTGGTTTGGGAACATACTTTACTGAATAAAAATACAATTAAATGCAACACCGTGTAATTATTTGTGTTGAGAACCTGGATCGGTTTGCTCATCAAAGGTACAATCAGTCTGGGGAGGGGAATCTCAGAGGTGAATGTCTGGTGTTACAGGACCAAGTTACGCTGTAAGGTGAACACTGAAAACTTCTTTACAAAAAATCAAATTCTAGCAAATAGTGCAACTATCATACTGTTGAGTGGCTTCCTAGTCTCAATGCTCTGCTTTATTAAATATTTCACCTAACTCTAGAGTCTAAATTAGAGGTCATCTGCTGGCCAACTTGGAGACACTGTAATTGTATTTGAAGAGTCTGAATAAGCTACCAAAAGACGTTAGTCTGGATTATCCTTGAATACTTTCTGTCTAATAAGAAGAGTATTTGTATTGAAATAACCCCCGTAAAAGCCAATGAAGACAGTACTGTGATGGGCTACTTCCTTCCTCTGCCATTTCTGACGGGTTAACTCAGAGCCAACATTAGCAGGTACCCTAGTTTTGTACCAAGTCACACAAAATAATTATGTATTGTTCTGTGTACCTCCTAATACTCTGTGTTAATTAATTACTTTTTTTTTTTAATGTTCAGGTTAGTGAACTGTCTCATTTCACTGTATGGTTCTGTGAGAGTTGATGCTTCTTTGTATCCTGTTATGGAAGGCCCATGTTTACTGGCAGTTGTCAGTATATGCTGTTGGTGTAGGGTTTGTTTCTTCCCTTTGCAAAGAGTGCTGATACTAGTATTGTTACAAGTATGTATTTAATTTTTAGTGCATTGTGCTTGTATAAGCAGTAAGATGATTGTAGAAAGATTGCTTTTTCTGGGAATTAGTGTTCTCGGTTCTCCTTTGTTTTTAATATTGAATGATATACAGTAAAGGCAATCATTTCATCAGGCTTGTCATAAGTGTGTATCCTGTGTAATTTAATTTACATGCAGTAGTGTATTGAAAGATGTGAACTTGAACTGCAGGTTGCCATAAATTAATGACATTTAACATAGCATTTAATAAAGAAATATATTTCCCAGAACACAACAGATTCTTGGTCCTCTTATAGTAAGTGGGTACATTTTTACGGATTTTAATGGATTTCATCTGTTGGTGGAATGAGAGTTAGGTGGAAGATTCATAAAGGAAATGTAGATCTAAAGCTGTTTTTCCCACCCCCCCTCTCAGCCTTCCTTGAATCCTGGGGGAAGACATGCATCTGATGTAGTGCTCTTAAACCACTGGAGCATTCGAAATTATGATGTACAACGTGGGGACATTGTGTCACTGGTGTAAGTAATTTTGCATACATTTCAATACATGCTTATATGAATGTTGAACCATCAGTATTTAATATTTAATCTAGAATACTCTAGTATATATATGAACAAAGAACCGAAATTTTTTAATAATGCACTATTGTTATTCCTGTAATCAGTTTTCAAAATGCAGATGTTCAAAGAATGCATTACCCTGTTTTTACTTGAAAGGAATGCAGTGTAAGATATTATGTGATACAGTATATAAGTGTACAAAAACTGTCAAGAAAGAGCTGTGAGATGAAGAGGGAAAATAGAATGTTTTGTGGCTTAATGGAGCATACTTTTTAAGTTGTTTTGTTATGCATTCATATTTGTGAGAAAAATAATGTTACGTTACCAATTAATACTAACTTTTTTTATCCTGAAGAAATCAGGCTACTGGATAAAATTTAAAATAAGATCACAAGAATTCAACTATCTCCATGAAGGACATATGTAGGAAAAAAAAAAGTTTTACGATTATAGTGGGGAGGTCTATGTACCAAGACAAAAGGTGGCAGTGTTTCGCTGTTGAAAATATTCAAGACTAACTGAGGACAGAAACTCCATTTCAGCCTTAATGTAGTACAGAAGTGGAATGTCAAAGTGTGCATAACTGACCCAATGATATAATACGTACTCATACTACATACGTGGATAGTTTAAGCGTAAAGTTTTAGTTTTGTAAGTGAAATGCACAATATGTAGATTATAACAGAACTGTCTTCGGAAGCTATGTTATCTGGCTTCCTTTTTGTCATATATCTCTTATAATTGTCCAGGTTTTTTGCCTACATCTTCACTGTAGTGGTAATTTGTATGACAGTTTTCACTAACAGCTCTTGAAGCGAACTCATGTAGTCTTCTTTTGTTAGAAACTTAAAATTTACTGTGTGGTCTGTCTCAACTGTCTGGCACGTAAGATTTCCTGTAAACGGTCTACCTACAAATACAAAATTATTCATGCTTGCAACACCTAATGTTGTGAAAGGACTCCAATTTCAGGTCTGCTTGTAAAACTTGATTTTGCCTGTGTGTACATCCCTTTGCCCAAGTCATGCTCTGGGAGTTGTTTAAAACAGTGAATGTAACTGGTTAGTAATTAATGGACTGAACAGAAGATGAGCTTGTTGTCTGATCAGAGAACAGAATGAATAGTTTCATTCTTATACTTCTTAAAGGTTTGTGGTACCATCTGAGCCATCTGCATTAATTGCTTTCACTTTGTTGTGTGTTTGGGCATGATAACTAATATTTTAGATGCTGTGGACTTTTTGTATGTTTTGAAAAAAAAATGCCTATTATCAGTGAAGTTTATGTACATCCACATGGAAGAAGTCATATTGTATTTATACATTGTACTGAAGTTTTTCCTAATCTTTGGGGAAGTACACTGAATAATCAGGCTAGAGAATTCAAAGAGCACTTTAAGAAAAATACAGAAGAAGTTAAACAATGTCAAAATAATATATTGAATAGATTTAATATGAAAATACTGAAGGAAATTTTATATATCAGTAACAACTTAAAAGTTGTTAAGTACTTCATTATATGGCTTTGTTAGAAGCAGTTTTGGCCTACTAGCTTATTGTAATGTAAAGATTTTAATTGTGTCGTAAAGACTTGCAGGATATAGCATCTGAATGTGATTTTCTACCCACGTGAGTTGTTTGAGACTTAACCTTTGGTACATGAGGCTTTTATTGTGTAAATGGGTTAATATTTTTATCCTTTCCACTTCAATTGTTCACCTATGATTTCTATAACTCAGTAGTGAATAGGTATCCTATGTGTATGCATGAATTTTACTTGGTGGTCCTCAGATAGAGAATTTGGCTGATTTAGGCAAGGCATGAACAGGGGGGAAAGCCAGTCTGATCAGCTGCAGCTTTTTGTGTACCTGTCAAAAATTCAGATGAGAAAGTGTTGGTGTGACTGAGATAGGCAGGTGGATATGTAAACCTTCTTTCATATCCTGCTTGGCTGCTTAACTTTTATCTAGTGTCTCCTTTTTTCCAAGTCATAGTAGAAAATAGCTATAAGGTTGTGGGTGAGCGGTCTTTCGCAGAACAAGAGCTGAGGTCACATATTCCTTCATGGCAGCTTGACCAGGGCTATCCAAGCTCTTTCCTTTCTTAATACCATCAGAAATACCACTGGTATTCTGGGTAGGTGCTGTTTGTATCACAATTCTTAAAAAGGATTGTTGAGATCCCAACTGGCAAAGCTCAGTGTAAGTAGATGGCCAACAGCCAAACCTTGTAGCAAGGAGCTGAGTTAGTCTTGGTGCCTGTGGACACCCCGAGAGGATCAATCAGCCTGTGATTATGCTTGTGATACTGGTTGCAGATCTAGAAGTTTTTCCTGTATCATCGAATCTAGTTCTAGATGAAATGCAGATTTTTATTTGGTGACTTTGATTACAAATGAGCACCGTGTCCCCAAGCACTTCGTGGAGTTTATGCCTGGTTAAGGCATTAAATGAAGACTACATCTTTATGGAAACGTTTATCTGTCATCCCTGCCTTTGCATCTGAGGTAGATGTAACTATGCATCACAACCACAGCTGTGAAATTAGCCACTGTGTATGCACACATGTGCATATAGCTGGTTTTAGACATAATATTTAGAATGGCATTAGTCCTTAAAAGCATAAAATTAGTCAGATAAAACCAATGGAGAGAGTAAGTTGGTACCAAAGAATTACTTGTTTACTCACAGTTTAGTGTCTTACAAATAGTTAAATCTTACCTCAGCTTTTTAGAAGCTGTTTTAAGTTAATGTTTTTCCTTTTAGCTTGAACTCATCCTTATTGGTACCAGAATTGAGAGAACTTAGTGTTACATGTTACAACTTTTGAATTAAGTTAAGTTTGAGTTACGTTAATTCAGAACTAAGGAAAATTAATATCATCCTTAATTTGATCACTTGCTTGAGTGCTTAATTTAGATACTGCTATATTACTGGGACTTAATAAATTAAACCCCCCCCCGAATATTTTTTCAATAAATTAAATCATTTGCATTATTATGTGTTCCAGAATACTACCTTTGCATCTCTGAAACAGATGCATAGAAAAAAGTGTTATTTTCTTTGTTTTGGAAATGCATTTATTTATCTTCAAAGAGAGAATGTAGTCATGTGGCACATGAGGCCATCTTTAAAAGATAAATGGATGCATATTTTTGGCAGACGGACCTTGACCTTTCAGTAACTTTTGTGGTGAAACTGGCCTTTTGTTTTGTAAGAGCTCTGTTGAGGTAGAACTTTATCAGATATTGACGAATGAGTTATAGGATGAGTAAGCTTCTCCCAGCTGGTTTTACTCTGTGAAGTTTGAATGCCAACAGCATTCTAGCTGTAGCAGTATGCATCACAGTGTGGGCTGTACAGCTCATGCAGGTCCTTGGGAATATATGCTGCGACTGCACCTCCTGGTACTATTGGAGGTAGTGCTCTTTTACTGTGTATTAATGGAAATTTTTGCCAATTTACCTATACATAATTTGGTTTCCACTGTGTACAAATGCAGGTGTCGTTGTAAAAAGATGTTGCCAAAGAGTGATTTATAGCTCTAGAATTCATTTTGCATGTCTCTGCTGAAAACCTTATATCCTGAATGTGAAAGCTTGCTCTCTTTTTATTCCAAAATTCCCATCTTAATGTAGAGAAAAATTGTTGCAACGTGTAGAAGACTGCAATATCAGTGTGTGTATATAGAATAGGTATTTTATCGATAGAAAAAAATTTAAGTAAGCATTTGAAATGAAGACACAACAGCATCAATTCAGAAATTCAAAATGTTTTTTTAGATAAATAAAAGTGTGGACATTGCTTTGTACTTTACTTGGTTAATAGGTTTTTAACAGAGGAGTTAACAATAACATCAGTATAAATAGGATTGTTAGATTTTGAATGATGACATTTCAAGGCTGTAAGTATTCACAGATAACAATTTTAGCCTTTGGACGTTATGTAATAGAGCACCTTCTCAAGGTGTGACTGAGAGTAGGAAACTACTTGCTGGGTAGGCTGCCAGGTGTCCCTCCATTTCTAATTTAGAATGTGTGCTTATGTGTTAAATAAAAGTAGCTACGCTAATGCAATCTGGAAAAAGATTGAGAACCAGTGCTGTTAGTTCTGTACATTCTGAATGTAACATGCTTCTAAAGTTTTGAACTATAGTACCTAAATGAAAATGGTCAGTGTCTTTAAAAACATATTTTTAAAGGTCAGCTATAATAATAAGGAAAAAGATGTATATTTTGTCAGCTTCTTGTGAGTTCTTATAGAAAGCATAATTGCTTTAAGTATAAAGGCAACTTTTTATGTAGAAAATTCCCTGACCTTTTTTTCAACAAAAAGCATGCTGCTTCTCTCCTATCCTGATGAAGGGTATTAAGTGGCTTCTGTCATTGCTTCCTCAGCCTTTCAGCAAACTCCCTTACTTTTTGTAACTGCTGAGTATTTTTGTGTAAGGTTATGTGTGTTTGATCTCGGAAAAATCCAGTGCAAATCAACATTCTGGAGGAAGAATCAAACTACTACACATGAGGTTTGTCTCTGCTTCAGCATTCCTCACTGACATTTATTCAGAAATGAAAATTGGAAAAGATAGTTGCCGTGATGATTTTATGTGATGGTTCAACAAGTTTCAGCCTATTCACACAAATCTGAATAATCCAAATTTTGAAGGAATGTGGTCCCGTTCAGTTGATAGAAGCAAAAGTGTTCTCAAATGGTGCAAAGTGAATACATAGTATTCATAAAACATCACTAATTGTAATCTCATTAATAAGACTAGCCTAGTAAAAAAAAAACAAACCACTAAGAAGGTACTTATTGAAGGAACTGCCTTGAATTTGAATCAGTAGTTGTAATTATGAAAAGGCTTTCTACTAAATTCTGATAGATGTAACATGAATGGATATTTAACATTCCTTGCATTATTTTTAAGAAAGCTTCTTTCTGACTAAAATATGGAACAACCTTTTACGAATTTCTCTGCTTGACCTTCTTAAGTCTTCCAATTTCTATTCTATTTTTGTTTGTCCTTAGGTCCCTGTACCAAGTCATCTGTCTTCTGGCAGGTAGGACACTGCAAAGGAGGTTGTGCTGACACAGAAGCTAAATAATCACTTTACTTTCTGGTCCACAGTGACCTCAGAAAATCTTTTCCTATTCTTTCTTTTAGCTGGGAAAAAAAAAAACCCTCATCTTTTCCTGGTAAAAATCAAATATGTAGTTCTACTTCTATTATCTGTCTTACAGTCTATTCTCAGAGTAGATATGATACTATATATGTGTTGATAGTGTTGGTGAAGGACAGACTTGCATCTTGTATTTATAAAGTAAGTAAAATCCATTTTCTAAAGAAAGTTTTCAGATACCGAACATGATCCGCAGTTTTATTACGAAGTTCTCAGGAAGGGTTTAAGTAGGCAATTATTGTAGTACTGTAGAAACTGAGCAGTTGTGGAAGAAAGAAGTTGTACTTAAAGTTATGGTTATTTAATTTGAAGTCTCTGGATATTAGTAGGAAGTTTACAAGATTTGATTGCAAGAATTGTTGCTGGAGAAAGTCTGGCTAGAATCTTTAGGCCAAAATGTAAAATATATGAATGTTATGGCTTACAGATTCTTTAGTGGTCAAATTGCAATTCGGAGCATTAAAAATAAATGTTTTATTTTCTAAAAAGTTAATGATGTGGAAGTCAATTAGAAGGCCTAGGCCATTGGTGAAAGAGGTGTTAGTTGATCAGGAAAAGTGCTGTATTTTTGTAAGTGGTGCCAGTGAGAACTGCATATTCTGATTGATTTTGATTTTATCAGCCTTGCTGTTGAATTAAGTACCTTGCTATTGTTGCTTGTCGAATATTTATTAGAGTTTCCATTACAATACTACATTGCAAGTTTACTAAAAACCATTACATTGATTACCAAGTTAAACTGATTGGATGAAAGCAAATATTCACCAAGGGCAAGTTCTGCCTGACCAACCTAGTGGCCTTCTGTGATGGAGTGACTACATCAGTGGACAAGGGAAGAGCTGTGGATGTTGTCTATCTGGACTTCTGAAAAGCCTTTGACATAGTTCCCCACAACATCCTTTTCTCTAAACGGGAGAGATATGGATTTGATGTGTGGACTGTTGGGTGGATGAAGAATTGGTTGGATGGTTGCATCCAGAGGGTACTAGTCAATGGCTCAATGTCCAGATGGAGATCGGCAATGAGTGGTGTCCCTTAGGGATCTGTACTGGGACCAGTACTGTTTAATATTTTCATCAATGACATAGACAATGGGATCCAGTGACGCCTCAGCAAGATGACACCCAGCTGAGTGGTGCAGCTGACACGCCTTAGGGATGGGATGCCATCCAGAAGGACCTGGAAAAGCTTGAGAATTGGGCCCGTGTGACCATCATGAGGTTCAGCAATGCCAAGTGCAGGGTCCTGCACCTGGATTGGGGCAACACCCAGTACCAATACAAGCTGAGGAATGAAGGGATCGAGCGCAGTCCTGCCAAGAAGGACTTGGGGGTACCCTGAGCCAGCAATGTGCACTCGCAGCCCAGAAGGCCAACCATCTCCTGGGCTGCATCCAAAGAAACATGGCCAGCAGGTCAAGGGAGGTGATTCTGCCCCTCTACTCTGCTCTGGTGAGACCCCACCTGGAGTCCTGCATCCAGTTTTGGAGCCCTCAGCACAGGAAAGAGATGGTCCTGTTGAACTGGGTCCAGAGGAGGGCCACCAAAATGATCAGAGGGATGGAGCATTTCTCCTCTGAAGACAGGCTGAGAGAGTTGGGGTTGTTCAGCCTGGGGGTTGGAGTAGGTGGCTTTTAAAGGTCCCTTCCAATCCAAACTATTCTATGATACCGTGATTCTATGATTTAAGCTTACGTACATTAAGATAACATAAACCAGAATGTGTCCAACTGACAATTAAAAAAAGAAGAAATTGTCATTCTATCACAGCAACATATGTCAGGTAAAATTATTAAATCTACATAAGGTACTTGGTAGGCTATAGGTGGATCTGAAACCTTGCTATAAGATCAGTCATTTTGTCTCTAAAAGCAGACATTGAGATTTAATAACAGGTCTTTTCCAGCCTTAACTATTCTGTGATTCTGTGAGACCATTACCTGAATCAGTTTTTTTTTATTCTAGTTAGCATCCCTTGAATAAGTGTATGGACATCAGTGCGGTTGTCAGAAATTCTTTTCAAAATGTGAATTACCATTAGTTAGAACACAGTTTAGTCTTAATGACTATTAATAAGTTAATTCCATCAGTTCCTATCTAAGGAATTGCTCTTATAGTGGCTGAAAGGTAGAACTTGGAAAAATTATAAATCACTGTTACTGTGTCTTTTGCTATTGGTTTTTGGGTTTTTTTTCTGCATATAGCCTTTGCTTTTCATTTAAAACGCAGCATCGAGGGACTTGACAAAAATAATTAAAATCAGATACACAATCTGTGATATATTGGTTGAATTTATTGCTAGATAAGTAGCATAAAATTTCACTAAGACATATGCTAGTGAAAGTGGAGGGAAATTGCGATCTTACCAACTCCAGTAGCAATTCAATAGCATCAAGAGTAAAGCTGTTTTATACAGGGTCATCTACTGATCAGTGTTTTAAGTGTTTTTCTTCTTGGCCCATCTGTATTTACACTGGAATAACTGCAAGTTATTGTTATGTTGCAACTCAGACAGATTAGGTTGTGAATAATAAAAACAAGCTACATTTCAAGTTTCATCCAAGTGTATACATGTCTGATTCTTTGGAAGGTAAGAAAGATGGGAGAAAAACTGGTTCTGTTATCTTTAAATTGTAAGATGATCAGATAAGGTGTTAACAGCTATTTATTATATAAGAAGGACTTATACTCTGCTGAAGGAGGACTGTTAACAGTAATTTTCAATCTCAAAACAAAATTAATTTATTCATTCAATTCATTTATTTTTACTTTACTTTTTAGTGATCAGGCATATAAAGAAGAGAAGTGGGGAAAGAACCCTGAAGTAACCTTTACCTGCCTCTGTTCAACAGAAAAGGGAACAGCACAGAATTGGGTTTTTGTGGTTCTTGATGATGGGTGTACTTGGACAGCTGCTTGAAATATTGGAGAAATTACAGCCATTACTTGACTGGCTGGAAAGCTGTCTCTGATCCTGTAGCTCTCTGCCTTACAGTGTTGTGGCTGACTGCCCTGCGGAGGTCATGTTGAGCAAAAGGAACTTGAAATCTGCCTTGGTTTAGAAAAATGTCACTTTTACCTGAAGTACTTATAATTTAGGTACCAGGAACTTGCTTTGCTTTCAGAAGAATCTGGTGATATAAATGCCAGCTGCAATGTATGTACGGAAAGGTAACAGTATATTTTTCCTAAACTTGATTTTCCTTTAACGTTAAGAAATTTTGACAACTGTGATAGGGAAATATTTGATATTTTTTTTTCTCAGTACATTTCCAACTGCTGAGCACTAACTACTGATTATTTATGACGGGCATTGCTTGTAGGTACCTAGAGTTAGGAAAGGTTTTACAAGTCAGTGAAATAGTCTACACAGTCTCATTACTGGAAGTGGCAAGAAATATGATTGTTTCAGCAACTAATGGGGAATTCCAGTGCTCATTCTCTATAGACTATTCACATTAGATACCTCCTTCTTAAGTAAAGGCAGACTGAACATCTGTGATAGTATAGGATAAAAAAAGTCATGGGTATTCTTATGGTTATCCTTGCACAAAAATATCAAGGGTATTTTTGATTGTCGTAAGTACAGATGGACCATAATTATCAGGAGCAGTCAGCATGGATTCACCAAAGGAAGATCGTGCTTGACCAACCTGATAGCCTTCTATGATGGATTGACTAGCTGGGTAGATGAAGGGAGAGCAGTGGATGTGGTTTACCTTGACTTCAGTAAGGTTTTTGACACTGTCTCCCATAACATCCTCATAGTGAGGTTCAGGAAGTATGGGTTGTACGAGTGGACTGTGACATGAATTGAGAACTGACTTAACAACAGAGTTCAAAGAGTGGTGGTCAGTGGTGCAGAGTCCAGCTGGAGGCCTGTAGCTAGTAGTGTTCCCCAGGGATCAGTACTGGGTCTGGTTGTGTTCAACGTCTTCATCAATGACCTACATGAAGGGTTGGAATGTACCCTCAGCAAGTTTGCTGATGATACAAAAGTGGGAGGAGCAGCTGATACGCCAGGAGGCTGTGTTGCCATGCAACGGGATCTGAACAGACTGGAGAGTTGGGTGGAGGGGACCCTCATGAAATTTAAGGGCAAGTGTAGAGTTCTACACCTGGGGAGGAACAACCCCATGTACCAGTACAGGTTAGGGGTTGACCTGCTGGAAAGCAGCTCCATGGAGAAGGACCTTGGAGTCTTGGTAGACAATAAGTTATCCATGGGACAGCAATGTGCCCCGGTGGCCAAGAGGGCCAGTGGTATCTTGGGATGCATTAAGAAGAGTGTGCCCAGCAGCTCAAGAGAGGTTATCCTCCCCCTCTACTCTGCGCTGGTGAGGCCTCGTCTGGAGTATTGTGTCCAGTTCTGGGCTCCCCAGTTCAAGAGAGACAGGGAATTTTTGGAGAGAGTCCAACGGAGGGCAACGAGGATGATGGACTGGAACATCTCTCGTATGAGGAAAGGCTGAGAGACCTGGGGCTGGAGAAGAGAAGGCTGAGAGGGGACCTTATTAATGTCTATAAATATCTGAAAGGTGGCTGTCAGGAGGATGGAGCCAGTCTCTTTTCAGCAGTGCTCAGTGATAGGACGAGGGGCAGGGCACAACCTGCAGCACAGGAAGTTCCACCTCAACATGAGGAAAAACTTCTTTACTGTGAGGGTGACGGAGCACTGGAACAGGCTTTCCAGAGAGGTTGTGGAGTCTCCTTCTCTGGACACCTTCAAAACCGGACTGGATGTGTTCCTCTGCAACCTGCCCTAGGTGACCCTACCTTGGCAGGGCGGTTGGACCAGATGATCTTCAGAGGTCCCTTCCAACCCCTACCTGTGATTCTGTGATAATTTTTGAATGAGTACTCAATCTGCTGAACAGATAACTTGAAGCTTTAGAGGATCGTTAAACTAAAAGTTTGTTGAAAGTAATTTCCTTCCTTTGAAGGTACAGGACTTGAAGCCAATGCACCAACTATGATATCTAAAGAAGATACGTATCAAAGTACTTAAACTTAAGTTCCACTGAACTGATGAAGTGCTGAGTGCTGAATTGATGAAATACTAGATGCAGTTTAAGATAAACTTCTCACTAGATTAAGATCTTACCTTTCATATTGCTTTACTTGAATCATGAATGATTCAAGAGTAATACACATTTTGGGTCTAAAGATGCTGTATCAACTTCTATTATGAAGAAATTTTTCTATACTTAGAAAGAGAGGGAGTAGTGGAAAGTCTTTTTTGTAGAACAACTCTGGACATCAACTTACCCTTTCTTCTCCATATGAAACCATTCTTTTCCAAAGATACCCAGTTCCTTGACATCAAGGCTTGCATATTCCAGTGCTAAGTTCTGTTACTTGCAATAGTATGAAAGCTTTAACAGAGAAATATACATAGGGTGTTGTAATGATTCAGCAATGCTTGAAACCTAGGATGCAGTAATTTTTCTTAGGTGATGAAGCTTGATGATTTTTATTTCATTTTATTTTAAAGTCCTGGACATAAGCCATTAAACAACTGAAATTGGTTCTATAGTTTTTCAGTACACAAAAGGTTATCTACATGCATTTTGGCCTTTTATGCAGTTAGGCTGCTTTTATTTTGTATACAATCTGGGAAATACTGAGGTGATATTTTATTATATGGTATATTTCATACAGTGTGTTCTTGGACAAATTATAATTTAAATACTTCCATAGCTGACTTCTTATCCTTTAGTAATAATTTCCCCTAAGCCAGTTAATCAGTTGTGTTATGAGCAACCATAAATATTAACTGCAGAATGTTACTTCTAGGAATCTCTCAATGAACTGTACATATGCTGACAAAGTGAATTCTGCTTACACATCAAAAATATTTATTTCCAATCTAATTGGTGCAGTTGGAAGAAAAACCATGGGTCTTGACCTCTGCTGAGTATATTGTGGACATGAATATTTTTGCATGTCATAAGCAGAGTCTTGGCCTTGTTTTCTGTTTTTTCAGCCTGTTAGCAAAGGCAAAAACAAGGGAATGGCAAATTATCAGGTTTAAAATGATAATTAACCTTATCATCACTGTATTTTCTAGGGAAATTATATTAGGTTGTATTCATGAATGTAACATTAGTTTTTTATGTGCAATCAACTGCTCCTGGAAAGTGCAGTTGAACAAAATTTAGCTTTTAATACATGCAGATATATTTGTTCATCTGAGAGGGGACCTTGTTGTCAACTGTCAACTGTTGATTAGCTACAGAGAAATCAACTCAAACTCTTCTCAGATGTTCACAGCAAAGGGATGAGAGACAATGGTCACAATTGCAGCAAGGGACATTCTGACCAGATAATAAGAAAAAAAAATCACAGAATTATTAAGGTTGGAAAAGACCTTTAAGATCATCAAGTCCAACCATCAACCCGACACCACAATGACCACTAAACTGTGTCCTGAAGTGCCATGTCT
>NW_010514005.1:0-5726 GCF_000687285.1 Phaethon lepturus
CCCTGGGGCCTCGAGCCCGCAGCGGGGAACCGGAGCAGTCGCGCAGCTGAGGGGCCGCCGGGAGGGACGGGCCCGGCGGCGGGGCAGGGGAACGGGTCATCAGGGAGGAGCCGTAGCAGAAGGCCTTCCCGCGGCAGAGCCTCATTAACGCCAAGTTCAAAATCTGGAATGATCACAGAAAGTACGGAGGTTTTACCTAAATATCGAGGTAAACGCAAGAACCTGTACAGTAACAGCTAAAATGTGGCATCCGAGTTGCTGTTTTGAATGTTTCATATTGGCATGAGTAAACGCCCTTGGCCCCAGAATAACAGCAGTGCATCACAGGTCTAGGTGCTTTACTTTTCAGTCAGGCAGATTTTGAAAAGGCGTATTTAGGGTGTGATTAAGGTACAACATTATGTTAATGCAATGCAGTTGTCATGATTGGCTTACACATTTGAAAAGCTCTCATGTAGAATAGTGCAATGCCCTAAACCTGCTCCTTTTCAACAGACTTGAACTACAAAATACTTCAGAATCTTACACTGTTAGAGAAATGACATGCCACTTTACATCTCTTTCTGCTTGTGCAGTAAAGACACGGTGGCACTGATGGAAACTAGAATGAGGAGCAGGTTCTATACTCCATACCAGAACAAGGATATTCTTGTGGAAATAAGTTGTTTTCTTCTTGTGCATGTACTGTTTCCTCACTCCGGGAGTCATATTTGACACTGAATTAGCAGCAGCAAAGGCAAGTTGCTTGCTTTCATTTTCATTTATTCAAAATTATTGTGCCAGGTTGTTTTAAGTAGGTGACATTTCATCTTTGTTGCTTTCTGGTTAGAGGGGTGCAATTTATCGCGCTGAGAAATGGGTAAGGCGATACCCAATACCAGTTTGTAGAATGTGCCTGTCCTCAGAAGTGTATTTCATCTCGTTATCTGTACTCTTTATGGTGCGATTTTAGTCCCAGTGTGGCACACAGATAAAATACTGAACAGATTCTGAGACAGATGATTACATCAAGAAAAGGTTCAAAAGAATTTCTTTTTGGAAGTGAGGTCTGCCATTGGTATTTTGAACTACATAGAACTTAAGAACCAACACTAGTCTGCTCTATCCTCTGCTGTATACAGCATCTGTGAGTTCTGGTTTACTGCAAACCACTAGTTTTACTAACTACCAGGCATCCCCCCCGGCCCCTTTTTTTTTTAAAGTACAGGAACCAATACCTACAGAAAATATTGAAAGGTAGCAGAGTCATTATGTCTTGTGTCCCAGTGAGTGCCGTGGTAAATCCAAGATCAGCACTACATTCTTTGAAGACCAGGCTTTGCCCTCATGTCTTAAGTTCCTTTGCTGGAACAAGTAAGATCATCATGTATTAGAAATAGTACCCCCATGTGAAAGATTCCAAGTGGTCCTATGTCCCTTTCCCATTCCACCAGCTCCAAGACTGAAATTGCCATGATAAAGCAGGCCATCCCATTTCCTGAGCATTGTGCCAGATATTGCAGAGGTGCACAGCACCAGCTAGACAAATAGTGATATAACCCACCAAGAACAGGAAGATGTTTCTTTTCATTAATGATCAACACAGGGAGCATAGGCCATAAAACATGAATTAACTTCCATTTCTAAAATACCTAACCACTTTTCTATGCTAATTCTGTTGTACCAAGTTTTATTATATGTTAGAAAAATTAGTTTCATGGGCTAATTTTGTGTATTAATTTCAAATACTATTTTACTGTAAAAGGGTGAACACAGCTACTGCTGTTTACACATGTATATTTAAATTACACACTTAAAAGGCTGCAAAACCAGTTACCACAATTTCAACTCATGAGAAGGCACATTAAGTAAACACCAGGCTGCATCCAAAGCTGTCCCTTAACCACTGAAGATGGTCTCCACCAGTCTGCCACCTTCACAGCCTTGATTGATGGTCAATGCTCCAGAATTCAAAGTAAGTAATTTGCCAGAGTGGCTGATGCAGGGAGTGATTGTGTGGAAGACTCAACTTAACTAATCTGAGAAAAGTGGGACTGATGCAGACACTTGCTTGTATAGGTTTCCAACCCTCCCCTTCAATATTGTATTTAAGGCCATCCCTTCCATAGACAGCAGCCATGTTCTTTGGAGAACTTTATTAAAATATATCCAAGAAGTAATCAAACATTTTCTAATGAGTCAGGAGAGAACTGAAGTGAGAAAAACGTCTGTACAGAGGACAGTGCTGGAAGTTTTTGTTTACATGCTTTATTTCAATGTTTCACAGTTTAGTCATTGTCTACAAAAATATATTTCTGAAACTCTGAGTCCTCTATAAAAAAAGCTGGTCAGCAGCAGTGACCCTGACAAACACAATGTACCTTGGGACAGTGTGAGCACCTCCTGTAAGCAGATTAGTGCAGCTACGGCACTCCTGCCTCACCCTGGGAGACTTCTGTTCTTTGGGATTAAAGCTCTGCACTAGTTCTGAAGGAAGGCATTTAAAAAAAAAAAAACCCCAAAACCTTCCATTTCTGTATACTGCACTAAGCTTGGGAGGGGGAGCTTCACATCAGTGTATCACACAGGAAAGAGTGCTAACAAAGGACTTGGCACTCAGGGGATGGAGAAGACCACAGGGTAATTCAGCTCAGAGAAAAATTTACTAGTACTATCTGTTCAAACAGCCTTCGTCTGGTGATAATAGGTTCAGTCTATGAGCAGAGGTACAAATGGCATACAAGCAGAGTAATCCTATAACCACAAAGAGAGTCCTTCTTTGAGGTCATGGTAAGGGTTCTGTTCATTTTTACCTCAACATTTCTGCTGTGGCTTTAATCAAGGGGAAAATTTACCTTCATACCCAATCACAAGCCTACATAGTGTTGGATAGAACAGAGCCACTACCAATGCTGTCAGCTTCAACTCCTTGGTACCCAAAACTGGAAATATTTCTTATGAAATGAATTATTTAATTCCTATGCTTACTAGTCACCAGTATATCTAGGCACCAAAAATAAGAATTGAGAAACTCAAGTGTCCCGCAAATGAGATCTTTCCTCTGCTCAGTTATATGACTGGTCTATAAAGATACTTGCAGTTAAGAAGAAAAAAAAAATTACTGCCTCTTCAAAAAAATGCATCTATCCTGCACTGTGCTCTAGAAGAGACAAGGTCAATGTACTCTCATCTTCTGTATTCACAAAGCTCATAGCTAGTAGCCCCTTACGACAAAATAATCTCAGACCTGAACCTCTAAGCAAGGCAGGAATTTTCAGCAGCAAGTAAGGAAAGAGTAGTTATTGACAGACTGCTTCCCTAATGTGGTAATAGACAGAAGATGACCTCTCGGTCCCTGAAAACTTTTCCACATCTGCCTGTCAGAAGAACAGCTTTCTGAGTTAGTAGCTGGTAAAATTTAGATTTCCTGGAGATTAGAGAACTCAGGAAAGTGCTGCTGGTTATTTTAGGTACAGCTGCAAAGTGCTTCTGAGCTCTATGCTTTTGTTCAGAAAAGTTCTCCTGTTAACTTGTGCCTACCACCAGTCCTAGTCTGATCTGCTAAACCTGAGCAGCCACGGAGGTATATGAATTTTAAGTAGAATCAGCATCATCCATGAAAACACAGAAGCCAAGAACTTTCACTGAGACAAATACCTTATCAAAAAAGACACTCATCACTAGAGAAATAATATCATCTCACTAATGCTACAGTTAAAGTGTAAAATCTGTAAGAAAACACCTGAAGTTTACTTCTTGCCTATTTTCCTTTCTTGAATTGCCAGCAGGGAGTAGGAGAGTGGAGGAGAAAAGAATGAATTGCTTCACTCTATCAGTAGTAAGCCATCATATGAAGACAGTATTGTAGAAAAATTTGAAACCAGGAAAAAATCTGAAAACTAATTGACTCTGAAAGCTTTCCTCAATTTCCCAAACTGTAAACAGCCTAAACAGAGGATTTTGTCTGCACTTCAAGGTGTATTTCCAGTCTGTTCCCAGCTGTTCAGCTTCCACACACACACAACAGAGGGAAGAATCAAGGGAGGCAGACAAACCCATACATAGGGTAGGCCTCCCATATAGCACCTACTTTAGTATACCCACACAACATGAACAAATCAATTGGGAATTGTTACACCTTGTGCATGGAAAGGCTATAACTAAAGTGTAAGATGAAATTAAAGGAAGATTTGGAATTGAGAAAAATCTTCTTCTGTGGAACTTGTTTTGCTGAAGACTCCATACCCCTCAAAGAAGCAATTCATACTCCATTACTTAGGAAATGGGAAAAGTCTTGAGAGCAACAATCCTGATGGGCCTTGGCTTCAGGTGACAAGCTAAAAGTGTTCTTTCTCCTTAAGTATCACAAAGCTTATTCATGTAAAAAACCACTGTCTTGCCCTGCCCACTATTGGAGATGAAGTATATGCTAGCAGAGTTAAAGTAATTTGGTCAACTGTTAAAGCTGCCTTCTCCATCAGCACAGAAACAAGTGTCACTAGCAATGGTATGTTACTTCTAGTTGATGCAGTTATGCAAAAAAACCAAACCAAAAAAACCTGTAGCACAAAGCTTAGAATTCTAATATGATACATACCTTGTGGATAAACACCAGCATTAGACTGTGAGGTACGTATGTATGAGGAACCAGCAACCGCAAGTTATTGCTACTTGCTGTCTCCCAGTGCAAGTTTTTCCTATTTTTGCATTCTCTTGCCTTCTGCATGTTACACAGACTCCAGGGTGAACTATTCTGAAGCCTCACAAACACAGTGGCCACCAGAATACATGTGATGACATTTTAATCCCTTCCAAATTATTTACAAGGCTGGCTTTGAGACTGTTACTTTTAACTTCAGGCCTAGTACTCCATAGACAAAACTTTGTATGGTCAAGAACTAGCCATGCCTGCGCTATGTCTGTTCCCACAGGAAACCTTAATTAAAACAAGCAAAGTAACACACAGAGCAGAGCCTACGCTGCATTCTACCAAGGGCATAGTAAAGACAATAGTCACAACTTCTCCAATTGACTAATATTTTTCTAATATTCCCCATGGCTACACTTAGAGAGGTTCAGCCAAATTAAATTTAAGCTACAAGTCAGAACCGAAAAGTGTGCACTGAAGTCTGGTGTTAGGAACACAGAGGGCCATCCCTGCTCAGGCAGCTCCACTTCTATTTTGAAGTGCACAAGGACAGTTCCCCGTCAGACAACTGAGGCAGATATACAGGAAAAACTGTTGGTTAAACCAAGTATTTTAGAGGGGAGGCAAGGTCACTGCTGCCCTGCCCCAGAGAAGGAGAAAGATTCATTGAGAGATTAAAACTATAGGGTTACAAAATAAAGGCAAGAGCTAAAGTTTGCCAGTAATGAAATGCATTCTCCTGTCCTCTATGAACAGGAAACAGTCTCTGTAGGGTGTTAAAGAAGGTCCTACGAGGAGATACCCTCCTACTTTTTCTTGCTGCCAGAGGAGATGAAAGATGCTGCTATTGGTCAGCAGGAAAAAAAAAAGCAGGAATCTCTCTGTCTGCATCCAGTTTGCTCGTCTCTCCTGGCGAAGGGGTACGTGGTGCAGCGTGAGAAACAGAAGGGATCCCATGAGTTACAATCCCTTCCACTACTGGTGGTTCTGGTAGCCCAGGGGTGGCTACTCCCACTACTCCTGGAGGAAACCTGAAACCAACAGAAACATAGAAATTACAAGCTTGTCCAACAGAGTTATGCAAGGGGGAAGGTGCCCT
>NW_010514005.1:5736-12219 GCF_000687285.1 Phaethon lepturus
CCCTCTAACACAACTGCTCTGAGGTAAAAAAAAGGAAAAGTCTCCAGAGCTGAAGAGTAGCAGTTACATCCTAATACCAAATGACACTCCTTCTCAGACAGGTAGGTATAGTCTCAGGTCACATACTAAGCATTTGGAAAACAGGTACAAAGTTTATATCCAGTGGGAAACAGTGTGAAGCACAGTATGAAGAGCTGGACATTCCTTCCCCATCAGCAGGAGGAGTGCAAGCTGCTAGTTATCCTTCACTGGGCTCTAAAGTACAAAAAGAGCTGAACTAATAAAACAGCTAGATGTAAGAGAAAAAAGTAAGAGTGCGATACTCATAAATTGCTAGTGAGCCATTCTTCCATTACTTCCATTGTGCCTCCCTGTGCCTTTTCCATAAATATATCTAAACCTATGTAGATCTCTCAGAGAAGAGAAGAGAATATATTTCCTATTTTGCAGATGGGAGAAAACCAAAAAGAAAGCAACCTGCCACAATCACTTGGCAGGTTCATAACGGACAAATAAACTGAAATACACCCTATTTGGGCCACGGCCCAAATCCACTGGACAATGTCTCTTTAATAGTGGCCTCTTTAATGAGGGCCACAAAAATGATCAGAGGGATGGAACACCTCTCCTATGAGGACAGGCTGAGGCAGTTGGGGTTGTTCAGCCTGGAGAAGAGAAGATTCTGTAGAGACTTTATTGCAGCCCTCCAGTACTTAAGGGGGCCTAAAAGAAAGATGGGGACAGAACTTTTAGCAGGGCCTGTAGTGACAGGACAAGGGGTAATGGTTTTAAACTAGAAGAGGGCAGATTTAGACTGGACAGAAGGAAGAATTTTTTCACAATGAGGGTGGTGAAACCCTGGCACAGGTTGCCCAGAGAGGCGTTAGATGCCCCGACCCTGGAAACATTCCAGGTCAGATTGGATGGGGCTCTGAACAACCTGCCCTAGTTGAAGATGTCCTTGCTCATTGCAGAGGGGTTGGACTAGATGACCTTTAAAGGTCCCTTCCAACCCAAAGATTCTATGATTCTATGAATAGTCCATTTGGGCTACAGATAAGAACTATGCTTTGTTTATACAGCCCTAATGATATGCCAAGTTCTAAATGTTAGGATCCAGACATCTTTTCAGGCATTCAGCAGGCTTTCTTATATCAAGATATTTCTTGGGCAGGTCTTGCAAGGATTTGGAAAAATTAACCAGTATGCAGCTGGAACTAAATACGACCAAGTAAATGTTAAATCTTAGCACAGCTTCAGAAGTGCTGCTTTTAAGTTTCTGAAAAGAGCTCATACACAGTGTATATAGGAACAGAAACATACCTGCCTGCAGGTACAAGCAGTTCTCATACCCAAAGAGGAATGTTGGCCTACTTCAGTAGGAAGACATACTTGGAAGCAGTAACTTGGACAACATATCTCACCTGTAAGCTGCAGCTCCATTGAGTTCTGGGTGGACAGTTGCAGGATCAATACTGGACCACTGAGCTGCTAACAGCAAGTACTCCTTATTAACACAGTTCCTCAAAGCATCAGGTATATGACCTGCAAGAGCACCAAGAATGACAAAAAACCAGGACACAAGCAGGAGGGGCTCATTCACTAAAGCATTTACAAAGGACGGTAGAAAGGAAATGCACATCTTTTCCATCTACCTCCACAGGATAACACTGGGCAGGGGAGACTCTCCTGTGAACAACTGGTCTCTGGAGAAGGCAAGAAAGTGATCCTTCCTTCCCACTTCTGTGATCTTGTGGAAATTACTGTCCACAAACCACAACTGCCAAGCCTCATCTTCCCCAAGAGACAGTATGTACTACTCCAGAAAAAAGGTGTACAATATAACTATCATAACATACAGTATGACTATCCTGTCAAAGACATTATTGCAAAGGATTTGGAAGATGTACTAGGTAGGTACAAGCACTTTCCCTCCCTGGGAAAGCCCACTCCAGCATTACTTACAAGATTCTCAGAAAGCAAAGAGACAATTAAGAACTTACGCTTCAGTTCCAGAAACCAGTTACTGAGTCTAAGTTTTCAGAACAATCAGCATAATCCTTGCAGTGAACTAACAAAAAAATATCAATTCAGCAGCAGCTGCAGAGCACACAGTCTTCCTCATTACCTGTAATAGCTCTGCGGATCTCTTTAGCTGCATCTTCTCTGGATTCAATGGAAGCCTGCTCACTGTACCAGGCAGTGTGAGGGGTGCAGATCACATTGGGTGCATCTTTTAAGGGCCCTTGAGCAAAGCTGCGGAGGGGCGGGAGAAGAAATAAATATGTGGTTTCTCTCCATAAGTGATAACCCCATCTGTCCTCTTGGGTATCACTGTAACTCAAATAACAAACGAACGAAAAAATCATGCAGCGCAGGTGAGTCACAGGATAGCAGCAGGCATGCAGGTGAAATGTTACCTGAAAGGCTCAGACTCATGCACATCCAATGCTGTTCCTCTGATTCTCCCCTCTTTCAAGGCTTGCGCTAAGGCTTTCTCATCTACCAGCCCTCCCCGGGCTGTGTTTACTAAGAAGCAGCCCTGGCGCATCTGGAAGAAGAAAAATATTAAGTGGGTTGAGAATGAGACTTTTCATGGAAGCTAAGTAAATCTTGGGAAGTCTACTGGAAATGAGCAGGAGCCTGCAGTGATTAGATGAGGCCTGGACGAACTAGGAGTGCTCTCACTGCAAAGCTAACCACAGGGGAAATGCCTGCAAGCAATGCTTGAGAAATTTGCTTTAAAAATGAACAAACAAAACCACAAGACAAGGGCAAAAGTGGAACTCTCAAGTTCTGCACTCCATATTCATCCTACTACATTAAAAAAGAAAGAGGACATGAATCAAGTATCCAGCTATACAAAACCGGACTACAATGTCCAGATGTGTCTCAGGAAAGCACTGAAGAGCATTCATAGAATAGCGGAGTAGAGCCCGAGACTGACTTTGCAGTGGGCTTGGACAGAGAGGCTTTGGCAGAGCTGTGTAAAGAAACTTACGCAGTCCCAGCCACACCACATCTGGCTCTAACCAGCACAGTCAATTATGCATTGTAAAGGTAATTTGAAATTACTGAATCACCTAAAACATTCTTTATAAATGAAATTACTTGGCAAAAAGAGCCAATCCTATACTTCTCTTAACATGAAATTCTACACAGCACAAAGCACAGGCACCCGGATCCACACGCTCCCAGCCTCCAAAGGCAGCAGGAGGCACACGACAGAGGCAGCAGGATTCACACGCTCTCAGCCTCTGTGAAAGCAGCAGTTTCTGTTTGCATTCATTTCCACAGTGTTCTGTGGGGGAAATCAAGCTCCTGCTGCACCTGTTTAATAGTGAAGTCATTGATGAGGTGATGGTTATGTTCATTCAGGCTGCAGTGCAATGTGATGCAATCGCTGTGCATTAGTAGATCCTGCAGGGTTCCTACTCGTTGTAAACCCAAGGATCGCTCCACTCCATCCGGCAGATAGGGGTCATAGAAAATCACGTTGAAGCCAAAGGACTTGGCTCGCAGAGCCACTGCCTGTCCAACTCGGCCTTCACAAAAGAAAACCCACAATCATCAAGGAAAGGTAAAACAAACTTTAAAGACAAGATACTGGCGTAGACTGGGAGCCTACACTGGAGTTGTACTGCCAAGGCGCAAGGTACTGCGGCCCTGGAAACCCCTATGGTTGCCACAGGGATCCAGAAAAGGTTATTCAGTGCTGATCCCATATGGCTAATTCTAGTCTTTCCCCATGCAATAGCCAGAGCTTAGCCTAGGAGCTCTGTTTTTCCAAACAAACCTGGACCCTAAGTCAGAGCCAGTAATAATCTGATTACAAGAACTTGGAGAAGGAATTGGTAGCTTTCAGGTGGCTTTGTTACTGATACAGAGCCTAGCACACAGGGAAACAGTCACTAAGAAGAGCTGTCTCAATGTTCCAATTCTTCTAGCCATTTGAATATGGAAAAAAAAATCCCCAATCCCATGACATACACCCAACTCTTGAAGATATCCAGCATCACAGAATAGGGAACTAGCATTCCTTATGAGTCAGTGTATTTCACAATAAAGAGCTGTAAAATTATCACTTCTTTCAGTCTGTGACTTAGGTTCCCAAAAACTTCACAGTTCACTTTTCAATCTAACAATTCCCATCACTTACCTAGTCCAATGATGCCCAAAGTCTCCCCACGGATACGCACAGCGCCTCCAGCCACCTCTCGAATCTGTTCTACACTCGAGGCTCGATTCCCTTCCCGCATAGCCTGATGTAGCCAAGTAACACGGCGATAGAGGTTCAAGATGTGGCAGAGGGTGGAGTCAGCAGTCTCCTCTACTGAGGAAGAAGGGATGTTGCAAACTGCAATGCCTACAAAGCCATAGATGTCATATAAGATTTTTAGCATCATAACACTAAACCAACACAGAGCTCTCCAGGCTAAGTGCTGAAAGATAATTCAGTGCTCCAGAACTACTGCCAGGAAACACAGGATTCATTTCAGAAGCTCATTCTACAGCAACATAGATGTGACCAGACAGCTTTTTAACCCCAAGAAAATACCATTCCTTCCTTAGAAACATCCATTTGATTGACACACTCACCAGGAAAAAGAAAAAAAAAACCCAGGCTGAAATGAGAAAATTAGGTCATAAAAGTAATGCAAGAAACTGTTTTAAAAGATATGCATCCAAAAAGATGCACTTGTTTCAGCGATACTCCTGACAGATTAACTGGCAGACTGTAAAAGAATTAAGACAGATGGTTGAGCTCTTTCATGCCTTGCAGTCCAGATGCTCACTGCAAGCATCAGCTTCCCCAGGAGCAACAATAAGTAGCTAATTCATTAAACTCAGAGAGAATCCACAGGAGCCTCTCTAAATCCATTTGAAGTTACACTTAGAAGTAACAACACATGACACTCCCACTCTAGAATAACATGCAACCACAAGGGACCATAAAATCCATGGCTAGAACTATCAGGTAAATTACTAATGCAGAGTTAAAGTCCTGGAAGCACAAATTACTGTCAGGAAAGGAAAAAATGGAGCACTGTAGCAAAATCTGGTGATTCCTGAGCAGTCTATTAAAAAAAAGGGGGGGGGGGGGGGATGGTCAGGCTGGCAACGTACCACTAAATAACTAGATGAAAAAATGGTCTTTTCCCAAACATAACCCTAGCCACTTGCCAAAACAAGGAAACTCTTCCTCAAAAGTCCACCTCCTATCTAAAAAACTATGAATAAAATTTAGGCAATGGTTGAAGGCACGTAAAATTCAGCAATGAATCACTCTCCTCTGTAATAGGCTCACAAAAGATGTTCAACTAAACTCAGACCACACTCTCCCAAGAGAACTAGGAGAACAATGGCCACACATAATCCCAAATATCTGACTCCTTTTCTCTATCAAATCCTTTGCAATTGTGCCATAATGCCACAGAGATGACTCGGAGGACGTAAGAAGGAGAGATAGGGAAACCTAACTTCTCACTGGTTATCATCTCATTCAACTTCAGACAAGCTACATGCATTCATCTTTTACACAGCTAGACACAAATTTGTGTTTACATACAATATTATGCCTAAATGTAAGAAAATGCAAACATACTCAACAGCCCTTTGGTCTGATTTGAAGATTCAGAACACATGAACAATATCTTGCCTCAGAATGAATTAAAGGGCCTGGCTAAGCATGAAAATAATCCTTAATTGTCCTTGAAAAAGCAAATCTGGCCATGCATAAGGGTCATCATACTATCGCTCCAAAGCAAAAGTGGCAAGCAGCAGTCTGATGGTGAAAGAACTTTGACCCATTTCTCCTTGGGTTAATGAGTGTGGAGGGAAAGGGAAAGCTTTGAATCTGAATGAAGCAAAGATATGGATGGTGAGTAAAGAAGTAGAGAACCCTAAGAGTAGATTAGGTTCCAAACTCAGCCCAAAAATATAATGGCTGGATGAGAGCCAAAGACCTTGCCAGGAACTCTTGAAACTATTCAGTTGAATCATTCAGATGAGAAGACTCTTTAGACCTAATTCAAGCACTAGACAAATATGTACTCTTCATTTATTTACCATTCACCTGTTCTTACAGATCTGGAAATTGTAATGCCTATTTCAATTTTATATATAAATACTTGCCTTTGATTTAAGCTTAATCTGATCTGCATTGCATTAAGAAAGGTTTCAAATCACTAACACAAACCTAAAAAAAAGACGATGCAGAGTACTCAGATGATCTACCTCACCTAGGAGACTACAAGGTCCAATGGTCTCACTGTGATACGTTTAATAAATAGCAGCTTTTTGTCACCTGATCCAGAGACTCTTCACATGCCTAGGGCTCTAAAGGGATCAGTAATAAAGTGTTAAATCAGAAGCTACCTGCATATAAAAAATTAACAGGAAAACTCACTAATCAAGCATTTACAGTGAGTTTATCCTGCATCAGCATTTGCAGGCTGCTTTCAGACATCAGAGTTTGCTCAA
>NW_010514005.1:12250-13545 GCF_000687285.1 Phaethon lepturus
ACAACCCAAAGCTGTCTCACCAAGAGTTACCTAGATACCATATTCAGGTTTCTGAATCCCAAACAATAGCAAAGACACTGACATCTATAGCAGAGCAATCTGAGAATCTTTCTTTCAAGCCACCTACCAGTTCCGATATTGGTCACCTCTCTAAAGATGCCTGATACTAAGCAGCTCCAAATCTTTTACGTAAAAGGTATTAAATGCACTCAGCTGTAAAACACAAAAACACATGCAGTGTGCCCCTTCACATTCAGTTCTGATCACAACAGAGCCCTAATGGTGTCATCATACCTAATTCTGCAGCAGATTTGATGTCAACATTGTCATAGCCACTGCCAATACGCACAATGACCCTGAGGGCTTTGAATTTCTCCAGATCCTGACGAGAAAGGGTAATGGTGTGATACATCAGAGCTCCTACTGCCTCATTCAGCACCTACAATAAAAACCAGTCCAAATCAATCTCTGCTTTGGTTACTCTAAGAGGCAGAGCTGTATGTCCAAATCCTTGCACATTTGTTTGCTCACCTTTTCATGAATTTCCTGAGTTGACTGAGCATCACAAAATGCCACTGTAGCAACATCCTTCAAGATGGGCATCTCCACAGTGCAATCTCGTCCATCCAGAAGTGCAACCAGTGGCCGTGCCGGCATTGGGCCATTCACAATAGGAGGCCGTATGCCTGTTGAGACAGTCAGCAGGAGTGATTACATGAAAGACAAGAATTCTGGAACCCTCATTTGCTAGTCCAACAAGTCACTAGTTCTGTCAGAGTATTTAGAAAGGGATTTGTCAAAGCAAAAGAAATAAATAGGAAGCAAACACATGAAAATTAAGCTAGAAAAGAAAACTATGCGGCCACCACTATGTAAAGAAAAATAAAGCCTGTTTTATCAATAATGAGATAATAGAGGTGGTCTACTCAGAAGCACACCATCTTACTCTAGGTTCCTCAAACTACTTATAAAGCCGCTTCAGGCTTACTCCCCACTAACCTGATCCACTCTCCCACCCCAGCATGCCAAGATACTAAATCTATTTCCTTCCTTAAGTAAGCAGAAGAACTTGTACATTCACGGGGCCTCTGATAATCATTGGCCGCCACCCCTTTCTAGAAGGACGAGGCACCAACGCCCCACCAGCAGCCGGGCCGCAAGCAGCATGCTGCAGAAGCGCTGGGTAGAAGCCCACCCGCAGGCAGCAGGACCCGGACAAGCTGCCGGCAGGTCTGTTCGCTGCCAGCCGGATAGGCACCTCAGCTCGACAGGGAGAGCAATGGCCGGGCCGGGTC
>NW_010514006.1:0-4781 GCF_000687285.1 Phaethon lepturus
TCTTGCAGGCTGGTTTTCATATGTATGCTTTTTAATATTAATTACGTTACACTACACACAACCATTAACAATGATAAATACTGCAATGGAAATGTTAAAAAAAATTATACGTTTCATGTTTTTCAAAAAAACCCCACATTTTAAATTAATGCATAAAACTGATGGTAGAAAAAAGAAAACCCAAAAGAAACCACAACACAACTGATCTGTTTAAGGAAATACTCTACGCAGACGGGAACAGAAGTACAACAGTGTGCTGCTACATGTTCTGAGCAGGAAAAAAGACAGACAGACACACACACACACACACACACACCCCCCCCAAGATGCAGATTGATGCTTTGGGAGTGAAAAAACTCACAAACCTAGATAATAAAACCAATGGCCAAGTTAAGTGCAGCATTAATATACTCTGCATGTCAAATGATTAGCAGGTTCCTAACATGGACTAAGGTCAAGCTACAACAAATTTATCTTCCTAATTAAAAGGTTATTCAGGTCAAACCCTACATTTAACTGTACTTTGCATTTAGCTGTTTCAGCTATGTTTCACTATATGCAAGAACAGCTGGAAACTCATCTCCTCTGAGATTAATGCAAAGGTTGGGAGGTCTCTCCTCCTGAAAGATATTTCCATTAAATACATCCAAAAAGGATCTCACTTTCAGCGTCCCCCAAATACCTCCTGCCATCCCCTCTCCTGGGGTGCCAGGCACCACATGGGGAAAGCAGACCTGGGAAGCATTTGCTTGAGTTGAGTTTTTTCCAAGCTGAGGATACGAAATGGAAGTGCAGATTTGATCCAGACTCTGAGGAGTGCTATTTCCCTGTCTGCCAGAAATGTCTATCTGGAGCCTGCTGAAAGCACTTTGCCAGCACAGGAGAAACCCAGCTCGTATCCAGGCTCTGGATACAGCCACGTTGTTTGCTGTTAAGGTTGGTGTGAAGCTCCATACTTGCCTGGACAGCCAATTAACCCCAGTTATTAATGCAGCCCAGAACTTGGCCACTGGAAGGTGGACAGTAATCATAATGCCAAAAAAATCCCCCTCTCCCTCAAAAAAGAAAAGAAAAGGGACAGTAGCCACTTCCTGCCAGTTTCTCCTGGTGGATCCCCATCAGCTGCCACCTACACAAGTTCGGCAGTGCCAGATCTCACCAGCAGTGACCCAGTACATTCCCAGTAAGGTGCATGTCTGCAAGGTGTTGCCAGGGAGCAAAGAAGCTTCACGGGACATGGTTGGAGCCTCCTGTACTGCCCTGCTAGAGTGCGTGGGGAGGAAGCTATGGTACACGAGGAAAGAAACCTAAGTGGAGTTACTAAAAATTAAGACTTATGATGGCCAACAACTGTCCGGACTGCCTTGGGTTCAGGTAGGAGAGGGGGATGCAGAACTGGACCGAGAGTCACTTTGGTGCAACTGCCTCTGATGCTCTGGTGGTGTCTCAGTAGAACGGCGGGGGGGGGAAGGAAGACGATAGCTGCTTTGAGAAGAGAGGAGTGGAAGGAGTACGTGTGCAATATAACAAGGGTTGTGATTCTAGAACTAGCCACTGGACACGGATACCGAAGTTTACCTGTGACAACTAGCTATCCTATTGTCGCTGCTGCTTTCTCCCCTTCCTGGTCTGATGCTTCTTCAGTTTGGGAAGCTGTGGCTGTTTGACATGATGGTCAGTGCTGACTCTCCCATCCCAGTCTCCACAGTGCACATGGTGACTCAACTGCAGGATGTACAATGAGATCTGGAATTTGCATGTTAGGCACAGACCAGCTCTGCATGTAAGTGGTGCCTGCTTTCAGAACCCTTCAGAAAGCTATTTAATGGTGGCTTATTTCCTTCTTTATTAAACTGAAGGTTCAATAACCCCTGTGGAAGGAGTAAAAATGGTTAAAAATGTGCAAAAAGGGGGGAGAAAAAAACCTTTCTGAATTTTCTCCCCTGCAAAGACTTCATCCTCTGCAAGAGTCTTTCTCCCTGCACAACTACAGCCGTACCAGCATGTCTCACAGCACCCTGCCCCAGCATGGCAAGGGCACAGCCAACAGGCTTCCCACCTGTGCCTCTGCTGTGGGTCTCCAGCCTATTTGCACATGGGCTGGCAGGCCTGGGACCTGGTGCTTGGGTCCCAGACCTCCCGCAGCGCTGAGCCCAGGAGGGTGAAGGCAGCTGGCTCAGCTTGCTGGATCACACCAAGGTTTTACACTAGCCTGGCTAACCCTCAGCCCCACTGCCTTCAGGTGGGTGAAGAGAAATCCCAGCCTGCTCTCTGTCTCACCCACACGTGTCACTCTCAGTGACATGTCTGAGACAGTCACATTTTAATGAGGCTTCTTTTGTACCTTCCGCTCCCTGATGCAACCCTACCACCTGTATCACCATTTGTTACTATGGAATGGCTCCACAGGCCAGGCACAACCCAGCAAGATGGGCTCCTTCCAGGAGCAAATCTGTCTTTTGCTGGAGCAGCTTTTTACAGAAAGAGAAAGGCTCGGAGCCACCACCAGTTTCTGCTGGCAACTGGATCTGCGAAGCAGCGGGAAGAGCTACTCTCCACAGGCACCAGGGAAAGCTGCAACCTTTCCTGCTGGTGTCCATGCCGCTCTGCGATGTGGCTTGCTGCACGGTTGCATGGGCCATGATGCTCTGCTCCATGTACTCTCAATTAGTCCTCAGCCTTTGCCTTCTCAGCAAGCTGTCAGAGGAGTGATCAGCCAGGCAGCATTTAGCTGCTGTGATCCTGGGATTTCCACCAATGTCAAGGGAGCCAAAGGAGGGGATGTAGCTGTAATTTTTTGGAAGCAATGCAGCAGCTCAGCTGCACAATACAGGGATTTAAAATACAGATGCCAGCCCCTGTGAGAAACCTGCACCTGGTTAGTCTGGCATTAATCTTCTGTAGGCAATCCCAGGTCACAACCTCTTCCTCTATGCTAAGTTGCTGGCCCTTCTGCTTCAGGGCTTGTGTGGCTCTGTAACAGAGATGGGTTTGTCTGATGAGATGTGTTTCAAGGTTTGGAGCAATCCCTCACACAGGAAAGCCTTGAAAGGAAGTGACAAGGATGCCATGTTCTCCTAGAGGTGAAAAGCACCTTAAAATGAACACCTTCCCATGCCTTCCCCTTAGGCTCAACCTAGCCCAGCTTGCCCTGTGGCATTGCCCATCTATGCAGATGTCTCTTTTGAGACATGAGAAGTAGAAATAGGAGGATGATGTGAAGAGTCAGCTCTGAAGGGTGGTAGCGGTCAAAGCCAGGGTATATTTGCAGTGGCACATGCAGCCTTGTGCTTTCTGAGCCAAGCGGCAGTCAGGTGACAAAGCTTGCTTCATCCTAGGTAAGAGTGGCCATACCCCGTGTGAGCTTTAAGGGAGAATTGTATAGTAAAGGAAGAGCCCAGGCAAAAGTGCCAGTTTATACCCTCAGATCGTTACATGGATGCTAAAAGTAAGAGCATGAAACTGCTGTGGGAATATCCCAAAGGAGCCCTTCAATGCTCTCTTCCCTCCCATCAGCACTCACTATCCCAGTTGCACTCCTAAGTTCCTTAACTCCACTAGCAGGGGATGGTGCTGTTGGGCCACCAAATCTTCTTACACATTCTCTGTGGTAGCACACAGATTGAGAAGCCAGTTGTGCAAGAGCCAGCTGCCAAATAGCTGGGAAACACATCCTTGCAAAACATCTGTCTGCAAAGCAGTTTAATCTCTCTACTAACCTCCACCCCGCAGCCTTCTGCACATGCAAGCAATATCAGAAGGTGGTAAACAGAAGGAAAGAAGAGTTGTGCTGCTGTTCTTTGTAGTACTTTGAAAATACACGTATGTCCTGGTTTCGGCTGGGATAGAGTTACTTTTCTTCCTGATAGATGGTATAGTGCTGTGTTTTGGATTTGGGATGAAAATAATGTTGATAACACACTGATGTTTTTAGTTGTAGCTAAGCAGCCAAGGACTGTTCAGCTTCTCATGCTGGCCTGCCCGTGAGAAGGCTGGGGGTGCACGGGAAGCTGGGAGGGGACACAGCCAGGACAGCTGACCCAAACTAGCCAAAGGAATATTCTGTACCATACGACATCATGCTCAGTACATAAACTGGGGGAGTTGGCCGGGGAGGGGCCATGGCTCAGGAACTAACTGGGCATCAGTCAGCAGGTGATGAGCAATTGAGCTGTGCATCACTTGTTTTGTATATTCTTTTGCTATTATTTTCTTTTTCATGGTTTCATGGTTTTCAATTTTTCCTGGTTTTCAATTTTTTTCAAAATTTCATGGTTTTGTAAGATGGTTCCTCCCATGGCTTGGTGTGAGTGAACTGGAAAAGACTCTAGTGAACATTTCAACAGTAATAGAAATAATAGAAACAGTACAATAGACGCAATTCAAGCCCTACAGAAAGAGGTTTCCAGCCTATCACAGGTGATACGTCAAAACCGAATGGCATTAGATTGGTTATTGGCTTCACAGGGAGGTGTTTCTACCACCATAAACACTATCTGTTGAACAAAGCAGTCGAGTATCAACAGACTTAGAAGAGATTTGGAAACAAACTAACTAAAGTGTTACATAGAATGGCCTTAGATGACACCTCTTGGGGATTTGAAGAAGTTTGGAACAAATTAACCTCTTGGTTACCAAATTTAAAATGGATCAAAGAGATATTTGCACTCATATTAGTTGGTGGCTTGCTTGTTTTATGTACTTGTATAATTCAATGTTCAATATGGTGTTGTCAGAAGAATGTGGACGATTACGTTACCTGGAGAAAGAATAAGATCAGA
>NW_010514007.1:0-4133 GCF_000687285.1 Phaethon lepturus
ATGGAGAGGGTGGTTTGCGGTGCAGCTCCCACCTGATGCTCACGGTCCCCAAAGCTGTCAATGACAGCAAGGTGCTCAGCCTCTCAGCCCCCCGCTCCCGCCCGACATCTATGTGCAGGCAAGATGAGCAGCTTGGTCCATAACCTCCATCAGCTGCGATGAGGTTTGGCGACGGACGGAATTTTGTACCGTAGACCTTGATCTATGGGTGGCATCGGTGCAACAAGGGTGATAGTCATGGTAGGGGAAAGTGCAGATTAAGGCAACCCTCCTGACGCCTGTGACATTGCCCAGACTGGCTTAAAGGGACTATTACAGCGTGATAAGGTACCCCACGTTGTGATACAGTTCAGGATAAAATACAGCTAGAATTGCAGGAGGGAGTTGACGAGGGGAATTCATCTCATTGAACAGCAGCTTTTTTTTCCTAATGTATTCCTGAAACTAAGGGACTCATGAATTCAGGGTGGTTCAAAAGGTGAGGCGATAGCATGTATAAAGTCTGGTTTGTGTCTCCTGTACCTCTTTGAGCTGGAAGGGGAACTTTAGATGGGCTAGGTGCTAGCCCTTGTCTTACAACTTTGGATGTTTGCCTGTGGAAGTTTGATAACTGGCCTTCTGAAGTGCTGCATAATGAATTAATAGCTTTAATTTTTAAAATTTACTATCATGAAAGGAGCCGCAAATGGACTAATTACATACAGAGCAGTGACCATGGTGAGGGAAACAGGTAATGGGCCGAGGGTCCATGCTGACCCTGGATGCCAGGAATATCATGTACAAGTTCAGTGTTTTAGGCATGACAAGATGACTTAATCCCTAGTAGCAGAAAAACAGGGATCAACATTACCTTTGCTTTTATACGGGGATGAATTTCAAAAGGTTAGGATTCAGGATCAGCGGTGTCAGGTCCTCTCTTCCCACATCTATTGTGGGAGTGGTATATGCGCTATAAAGGCTGACATCCTAAAGTTTTAAGGTATTTTAGTGTTACTGCTTGTTCCTGCCCTTCTGTCGCTCTGAACCGTGATCCAACCTGGTGGAAGATGAGGAATTCATGCTGGGAACCCGCTCTGGAGGCTGCACTATCATCCTTTGGTGGCCACAAGTGTAATCCCAGATCTGCCAGGGCTCCTCCAGAGGCTGCATTTTCATCCTCCCCTTGGTGAAGGCTTCAACCTGCATAAAAACTGAGGTCTATGGTGAACTCCGAGCCCCACATAGCTTCCTCCGTCCTTGAGTAGAGGGCAAGGTGAAGCAGTCAGCTGCATTGCAACAGCGAACATTTTTTCTGTCATTTTTGTTGTAGCAAGTGAGGATCGTTTGAGGATTATAGCTATCTGGGGAAAACCCTGCTCTAAGTAATTTTTGATACGAGGAGAGATCGGCAGTTGTCTTTTGCCTGTGGCGAGAGCTCACACGTTGTCTCCGTAAACTTTTAGAGTGGACAGAAGGCAGCGATTTATTAGTGGTTTTTTGTTATAGTACTACCTAAGATACCTATTTATAGGTGAAGGCTCCTGCAGCCCTGCCTGTTAATTGTGCTAAGCGGCATGCAAACACATAACAAACCGCAGCACTGAAAAAACAAGCTTTCAAATGCAAGACAAGAGTCTTGTGCTTTCAAGGGGATGAGTGATAAATTTTGAAACAGGAGAAGAAATGTGTTTCAGAAGCTTTTTTGTTGTTGTTTTGTTTCCTTAAATTTCCCCACACATGAACAAAATCAATCCAGAAGAGCCAAGAAACCTGTAACGGATGAAATGTTTTACACATATGTTATGGAAAACTCTGCTCTGCTAAGTCAAAAAGCAGCTTCTGAAGAACTTAATGTGGCTAGAAAGTCACAGGTGCCTGACCCCTCTGGCCCTGTTACATCACTGCTGCATATGCTTGGACTTCTTTCACCACTTTTTCAAACCTGCCATATGGGGAGATCATATTCTGCTAACGCGAATCTTCCAGAACGCTTTGTGGGACCTCGTGCCAGAGAAGATTCCCCACATCTCACCCTTTTATCCTCACACAGGAGCATTAGCGAACTAAACATCTCTCATTTCAACTTCCTCCCAGCCCCACTTTTTTGGCTCACGGATTATATCTCTTTTCAGCAGCTGTTTTTCAGCTGACATTTAAACTAAGCTCACATCCTTAAGGTTGATTTCTAATGTTTCCCTGGAAAAAAAAAAAAAAAGAAACAAGAACACGCACACACACCCTTACTGTACGAATTCTCTGCAGAACCCAAATAATGCGGACTACACAGCAATACCTGCTTTGGAGACGGCTGGCATCCCAAGCTTGCGTTTACAGTGGGTAACAAACCGTTCACCGGCGGAATACCTAGCTCGAGGGACCAATAACGGGCTATACATAAGGCTTTTGCACCTCTAAGATGCTGGTTCAAATCCAGCTCAGGTCTGTAGTGACTGTAAAAGTTTATAACCATCTGATAGCTGTTTGGTGGTCCTCGACCAGCGAACAGGTGTCCAGCTCATAAAAGGGAGCAGAGGAAAAGCGCTGTGGTTAATGCACTGGGCTGAAGCACCAGATTTCTTGGTCCCCTGCCCAGGTCTGCCACAGATCGTATAGCCATAGGCGAGTCCTCTGTAAATGGTGATAATATCCCTGTGCCTCGCGGGAGCCTTGTGAGGATATGTTCATTAATATCGCGGAGATGCTCCGATGCATTGGGAACGAGGAGCTTGGTAAACTAGAAAAGCAGCTATCGTGTATTGGCAACACCAGGGAGAGGCCGTGAGATGGACGGGCATAATAAATGGTCTGCAAAGGAGCTGCACGCTCATAAAGGACCTGTACACGCTCAGCGCCCGGACGTAACATCTGTAAGTGGGAGATGAATTACTACCCCTGTGTGACGTGTCCTGCGGATAAACAAGTAGGAAACCGATGGTAGAGGTTACGTGCATTTTTTAAAGGGAGGTGGTGCTTGGTATAAATACTGTGAGTTCCCTGGCCAGATATAAGCAGAATATATCAGCTTCCAGCCCTGTCATTTTGGTATACCTCTGCAAGTGGTAACATAGGCTGCTGCTCAGTCCTCTGTAAGGAGCAACTTCCAGTGTTTCGGACCACGGAGCATCCTACCTGAGGTGCTGCCTGGAGAAGGTCCTGTTCCATGGTGGGGGGAGGACTAAACCTTTGCTGTCATCTCAACTCAATGAGGAGAAGCAGGATGGGACCCACCTTCAGGAGCCACCTCAGCCACCTTTCTTGTGCTTCCCCCAGGGTGGAGACAGGAGACAGGGTTCACAGTTCGCAGAGCACCACGGTGTCCCTGCTCTTTCTCCAGCCGCGAGAGCAGGAGGTGGTAGAAGCCTGTATTATACCTCTCCCTTTGCAAACTGGTGCTTGTCCCTGTGTGTCCAGGCCCCCGTTATAGTACAAAACACACTGGCGGTAACGAGGAGCAAGGAGGGAGGAGGCTCCTGCTGCCAGGCAGAGTTACACTCCACAGAGGATGGGGTACTGGGGATGCCCTTACAGCTCTCCGGGGCTGCAGATGGTATATTTTGAAGTGTGAGGTATTTTTGTTAGGGCTTTAAATCCTAAATCTCAGTTGCTTTGTAATGGCCCATCCTTGCTAACTTCTAAGCACCTGGGCACCAGGCTGTGCTGATAGTCCCGTTGAAGTTAACGGAGTGATCCATGTGAGTAAAAGGTAGGAATACATTTACAGAATCGGGCTTTAAGGTCATTCTGCGGCTTCTTACAGAGGTTTTGAAGCTTTTTCTTAACTGGTTTTGTCTTAAGCATTTTTGCTTAAGGTACATGGAATGGTTGTGAGGGGTGTTGTTTTTTTTTTTTTGGTGGCAACAGAAGCAGAGGAGCAAATGTTGTGGTTTGACATTTGAGAGAAAAGGAGCTAATTATTGTTACCCGAATTAGCTTTGGTCAGGAGTAAACTTAAAACATGGAGCCACACAGAGAAGCGTTTCGTTTACATTAGCAAGCAGTTACCGAAGTTGTTCCATTGATTCACCAGGGCAACGCCGGTGAGCGCCAGCCCATCTGTGCAAGCAAGCCCAAGGCAACCTGATCCTTCAAACTGAAAATCCTCCTGCTACGCCTGCACTTCAGACAGGCGTGCTGAATTACTTCTGTGCTCTTCC
>NW_010514007.1:4147-43062 GCF_000687285.1 Phaethon lepturus
TCTTCCGAACTTCTCAGGGTCCTTGCTTCACAATATTTGCAAAAACTCTTAACTGGCACAACTACACCTCTGTGAATAACGTATTTTCCAGTGCACTGGAGGTCTTGACACCTTGGTGTTTTAAATGAGACGGGTTGGAAAAAAAAAAGATACAAAACAGAATATTAATTTATTTTCTGCTACAAAAATTGCTTTTCAATATATTAGAAGAAAATTGATTTTCAATTAAAGAAACCAGTTTTGATTTTATAACTGTCAGGAAAATATTGAAACAAATCTTCAGCTTCTAAGAACTTAAAATGTTTTCTTAAATGCTGATGAAAGCATTTTAATATGGGCAAATCTGCCTTTTTCTCTGAAAAATATTTTGTCTGGAGAGTATTGCCTAGCTCTGACTGTGAATGCAGTCCTTCTCTGTCGGTGATGCTTAGTTGCTTTAGGTTGGGGAGTATATTTTGCATTGGAAGTTCAGGACAGAGGTTCACATTTATTGATTAATAGGAAAGCAAAAAGGAAACGGCTGATATGTTCCTAAAAGAAACAATCATAGATTAAACCAGTGTGTGATTCAGGACTCCCTTTTGATCTTTTGGCAAAATGTTAGACCTGAATGCTCCATGCTCTTGAGAATATGAGCTCACTATTCTTATTTGAATATTGTGCTGGCTTAACAATGCTTCGTGTCACTTGCATGAATAAGTAAAATTACTGTATGTCATCTTGGATTTACTTAAGCTGTAAAAATTAATCATGGCATTAAGTGTTTTCAGGACTTGAACGTTTAATATTATTTCCAGTGATCATAGCATTTGGAGGGAGGGAGGGAGGAAAGGAGTGAGAGAGAGAACTGAAAAATCATATGTTGAAAATGTTATTATTCGAGGGGAAACTATCACGCAAAACTGTTGCTAGGAAAGACCTGGTGGAAAAATGTATTGAGATGTGGGTAAACGCTGCCAACCTCCTGTTCCAGACTCTGCTTCTGTGCTGTGCAGCCTTGGTTTGGCCCCACAAAAGTCTCTGAGATTGCACCAATCTTGCACTGCATTTCTGGAACAGATATCTGCCCTTCTGCTGCTCATAACCAAATATTTCCTTTACCCAATAACCAACATTTTTGTCCTGTTCTGAACTTTGCCATGTTACAAGATTTGGATCAGGCCATGACAGTCAGGAGCTACATGCATATTTCCTGCAAGGTTTGAGGTGTTTTGAAGTAAGATTGTCATTCAGCCTGTTCTCTAAACATAAATTTAACGTACCTAAGGGACTGAGAATTCTCCTACCCTTCTCCAGAAACGTGATAAAATGTTGGTAGAGGGTGGAAGTGATGGAGCAGGAAAAAAAAGAAAATCACATTTATTCCTGATGGTTATGGCCTTCACACAGAATTATACTTCAGGGGTTTCACTGATACTGTGTTCTTGTTCCTGATTTGTGTTCTTTCTTGGAATAATTATGTTTGTTACTTATTTGCTCCTTGTATAATAAAGACCCTGACACCTCTGAGCTGTATTCTATAGATATGGCAGTTATGGCTCTGCGGAGTACCATCGTTTCCTCTTGTTCTCAGCTTTGGTCAAGAAGGCTCATCCGTTGGCCCAACAGTGACCTCAGCACAGTGCCAGCTAGGGAGGGCTGATACCACTAGCCCCACTGTTACATTTATTTTGCTCCATAAAGTTAATGGCTTTCCTCTTTCTTTTCTCATCCAAAATATTGAATATGATCTATGTCAAATATATAGGAAATAAATGAAAGCCAGAAGGCCATTCAAAAGCCATTACTAGACATAACAAAAATCATAGCAGCTCTCCAACTGTCTGGGGTAATGCGGCAAATATATCTGTTTAGAAAAACATTTCCATTTATTTTTTTTCATCCAAATGCAGGGGGATAGAAAGTATGCAGTTGTTCTGTGTTATCTTGTCCACTGGCTAATTATAAACTTCTGAAAGCTGTTTATTCATAAAGATAGACTGATTCTGCTCCCAACTTACCCCACCATGGTAAATATCCTAGTGGAAATCATCAGCATCTGGAATGATCATATAATATGTTTGTTGTGTGACTGACTTAAAACTTCAGTGACCAATCAGGAAGGTCACCCAAGGCCACTTCTCCCAATATTTTAAGTGCTAATTTTTGGACTCATGGGATAATAGGGAATCTCTGAAAAAGAGAACAGTATCTCACTTGGAAAGAAAAACTTGAAAACTCGAATCTGAATCATTAAAAAGTCAAAAGGTGAAAACTCTCAAGTCTCAATTATTGATGGAGATTAGCTAGGTTTTTCTGGGTGTACAGAGTCCAGTAAGGTTGATTGATTCTCACATGTAGCCATGCTATTTTCAGGGATAGAAAAAATCCGAAAGTAGTGTGGTATTTTTTAATATTTCTTTTTTCTGTTGCAATGTGGAGGTTGTGTTAATAAACAGGACTGGAACCTGGTGGTGTCAGGAGGCACGGTGCTTCCTGCAGCTCTGCATGCCTGCCCCAGGACCACAATCTCAGTTGTAAAGCCACTGAGATATATCTGCATCATGCTCCCCTGTGGCTTGAAATAGGGAAAAGGGTGCTAGCAAGGGTTCATGAATCCGTGGTCCTGCAGGGATTAGCTTGGATGTCAGCTGGGGAGATGCCAAGCCAGGAGAAGCCAATGTGGATGGACCTGACTTAATGCATGGAAGACCTTAAAGTGTCTCTTCATCACCCTCCATTGTATTTCCCATGCCAAGAAACTTTTGCTCTTAGCCAGGGTATAACAGTTACCCTCGCTTACTACTGGCCAAAATAAGAATTTCCCATGAAAAGGTGTAATAGCAGCAGGCACGCATTAGAAAGCTTTCATGATTTTGATGCATGAGATTGACATTAGTGTTCTTCTCATTCTCAATTTCAATGAATTAAAACGTAAAATTGACAAGAAAGTTGCACACAATAATGATCAATATTAGTCTGTGCACATTGTGAATGTTAATTCATTAAGGCTTTAGTTGACTGGTTGACATTTAATTCTATGAGACAGGTAGGAAAATACGGAGTGAAAAATTCAAGTGGGAATGTGTGAAATTGGGTACAATGAATGTGTGAGAGTTAGAATACAGGAGCTAGTTATTACTTTTTTTTTTTGTCTGCAGTGATTCAGTGACTTAATACAGACCACAAGAATGCCTCGCCCATTTGCCACAGATCTGAGAGAAATGCTCTGACTTGAGCAGGAATACTGGGCTTGACAGAGAAATTTCTGAAGATGGTTTTAAGTTCTGTTATGTAGGAAACCAGACCTGCTGATCACACTGGTTGCTTCTGATCTAAAAATGTACAAACTTTAAAGAAATTGCCAAATTAATACCTTTTTAGAGAAGAAGAAAAAATAATCTGATTAAAAGAGTATTGCTGGCTGAATATGTTTAAAGATACTTGCAATATTTTCATAAGAGCAGGTCTGGCACAAAACAAAATGTCAGTATACTCTTGATAAAAAAAAATTATGTTGTTACAGTGGTATTATTCAGAAAACCCTGAATTTCTAGAGGGCAAAAAGGCTTCAAAGACTGAGGTACTTTCAGGATTTAGAAGCTGTAAGTTGGGAATAATATTTTTGTCCATTTACCAGGTTCTTTGAAGGGAAATACTTCTGTCAGGGAGCTGGTGGTGCAGATAAGTACCAGAGTAGTGGGGAGGTGACCCATACCTGGTGCTCCTGCCCTGCTCCTAGGGAACCCTGTAGCCCTCATATATCCCCATTGCCTTTGCTTTTACTTTATTTCACATGGAAACTGTTCCAGGCCAGGTCTGACTTCCTGTGTGTAATCGAATGGGTTGTAATCTCAGTTGAGCCTTGTAGGTGCTAACACTTCAGCAATTCTGAGGTTTTTGAGGGCAGACAGGGCTATTAGATGGTCTAATCTGACAGTATATTCACACTGGCCATAGAATTTTGGAATGCCTTCAGGAAATAAACTCTTGGATGAAGAGCAGCTGGCTCAAGTTGAACGCAGGCAAGACCAAAGCAATGCTAGTCAGAAAGGGGGAATGCTTTGAAGAGTGGGCCAAGGCACTGTCTCCACCTTCCATTCATTGAAGACATATGGCCTCCATTTATCAAAGTTGTGCAAAGCCTCTGGGTCCTGCCTGGCTTCAATGGCCAGGTAGCATTGCTTTCTAAAGATTTCACAGCTAGCTGGGAAATGCCCCTTCCTTCCTCCCAGAAGACCTGGAGTACACAGCTCTGGGATCTTGGAACTCATTTGATCTAGATGCGTTTTATCTGACTTTATTAAAAATGAGGCTTACATTCAGGATCAGGTTAATGCAGCTATCCGGTAGTGTGTTAAATGTCTGAGATGTTGCTGCCATCTTTTTCCATGGTGTATGCTACGCTGGCCATAGCAATTGAAGTCCTCTCCTGATGCTTGGTGAGCTTCTGATGTCACTTTCAGTACTGAGAGTGGTTAGTGACTCAACACCAGCTAATAAAATCCAAATTTCAATGTATGAACCATCATGACAATAGTACTCCTACTGACCAAAGCAGAACACATTGCCCAGAAGAAAGTATGTGAGAACCGGATACAAGACTGTCTTAATCAGAGAATGTGGAATCGTCTTGCAGGGAAGATCAGACAAACCCTGAGTCTGACTGATCTTCAGGAAAGAGGCTGTCTTTCTTTTTCCATCTGTCATACTCATGGTTCAAACAGCTTTTTATTCCTTAACATTTCACAGTGCTTCATTTGATATCTATTGTGCACTAAGTTTTTTTGCCATTTAACATAAAATTTTTAAACAAAAATTATCTTGAATTTAAAACCATGAACAATCAGACTACTTCAAAACGTTCAATTCTCAAATAGTAATAGAAATATCAAGAAATATAACAAGAAATTATCAAACTATGTTTGATATAAAAAACTTCTGTGTATTTGAATTTTTTTGATGATGTAGTTAGGGGGGAAATGTGCATTGTGAAATAGAATGGCAATTTTAAATGCCTTTGCGAGGGGTGCTGAATATGCAAAAAGAAGGTAAAAGGCTTGGGATTACATCTTCCCTTGAATCATAGAGTCGTTTAGGCTGGAAAAGATCTTTAAGATCATCAAGTCCAACCGTAAACTAGCACTGCCAAGTCCACCACTAAACCACGTCCATAAGTACCGTGTCTACACATCCAGGGATGGTGACTCCAGCACTTCCCTGGGCAGCCTGTTCCAGTGCTTCACCAATGCTTTGGTGAAGAAATTTTTCCTAATATCCAACCTAAAACCCCCCTCCCACAACTTGAGGCCATTTCCTCTCATCCTATCACTTAGTACTTGGGAGAAGAGACCAACACCCACCTTGTTACAACCTCCTTTCAGGTAGTTGTAGAGAGCCATAAGATTTCCCCGAGATTCCTTTTCTCCAGTTGCCTAAAGCCACTCCTCGTAAGACTTGTTCTCCAGACCCTTCACCAGCTTCATCGCCTTTCTTTGAATGCACTCCAGGACCTCAACATCCTGCTGGTAGCGAGGGGCCAAAAACTGAACACAAGTTTTGAGATGTGGCCTCAGCAGTGCCGAGTACAGGAGCACGATCACTTCCCTACTCCTGCTGGCCACCCTATTTCTGATACAAGCCAGGATGCTATTGGCCTTCTTGGCCACCTGGGCACACTGCTGGCTCATATTCAGCTGGCTGTTGACCAACACCCCCAGGTCCTTTTCTGCCAGGCAGATCTCCAGCCACTCCTCCCCAAACCTGTAGTGTTGCATGGGGTTGTTGTGACCCAAGTGCAGGACCCAGCACTTAGCCTTCTTGAATCTCATACAGTTGGCCTCAACCCATCGATCCAGCCTTCCTACACTCGAGCTGATCAACACTCCCACCCAACTTGATGTTATCTGCAAACTTACTGAGGGTGCACTTAATCCCCTTGTCCAGACCATTTGATAAAGTTGCTAAACAGAACTGGCCCCAGTACTGAGCCCTGGGGAACACCACTTGTGATTGTCCACCAGCTGGATTTAACTCCATTCACCCCAACACTTTGGGCCTGGCGATGTAGCCAGATTTTCACCCAGCGAAGAGTACGCCCATCAAAGCCATGAGCAACCAGTTTCTCTAGGAGAATGCTGTGGGAAATGGTGTCAAAGACTTTACTAAAGTTTAGGTAAACAACATCCACAGCCTTTCCCTTGTCCACTAAGCAGGTCACCTTGTCCTAGAAGGAGATCAGGTTGGTCAAGCAGGACCTGCCTTTCATAAACCCATGTTGACTGGGCCTGATCACCTGGTTGTTCTGTATGTGCCGCATGATGGCACTCGAGATGATCTGCTCCATAACATTCCCCAGCACCGAGGTCAGACTGACAGACCTGTAGTTTCCTGGATCCTCCTTCCGGCCCTTGTTGTAGATGAGCGTCACATTTGCTAACCTCCAGTCAAATGGGACCTTCCTGGTTATCCCGGACTGCTGATAAATGATTGAAAATGGCTTGGTGAGCACTTCCGCCAGCTCCTTCAGTACCCTTGGCTGGATCCTATCGAGGTCCATAGACCTGTGTATGTCTAAGTGTTGTAGCAGGACGCTAACAATTTCCCCTTGGATTATGGGGGCTTCACTCTGCTCCCCATCCCTGTCTGCCAGTTCAGGGGGCTGGGTACCTGGGAACAACTAGTGTTACTATTAAAGACTGAGGCAATGAAAGCATGAAGTACCTCAGCCTTTTCCTTTATGACAATGTTTCCCCTCGCATCCAATAAAGGATTGAAATTCTCGTAGTTCTCTTTTGTTGCTAATATATTTATAGAAACATTTTTCATTGTCTTTTACTGTAGCAACCAGATTAAGTTCTAGTTAGGCTTTGGCCCTTGTAATTTTCTCCCCGCATAACCTCTCAACATCCTTGTAGTCCTCCTGAGTTGCCTGCCCCTTCTTCTAAGGGTCATAAACTGAGTAAAGGGGAATCTGTTTTCCTTCAATTTTAGCATATGTGATGAATTTAAATGAATTACATTGTCATATATTAAAAGAGAGAATGTGATATGTCATAATCAAGATTTTCCTGATCGTATTAGAGATTTATGACATTTTTTCACATGCACATTTTTTCTGTGGGCTGTAATCATCCCTCACCTATTCTGCTTGTTTCTCAGACATGACAACAGCAGTGGAAAGGCATAACAGCAGTGGAGAAAAGCTGGCTTTTATACAACAGTTGTTACTTTGGGCTATTTCCCCAAAGATGCCAAGAGTAAGGAGGAAAACTCTGGATGGAAGAGGGGTTGGACTAGATTACCTTTAAAGGTCCCTTCCAACCCAAAGTTTGTATGATTCTATGGAAAAGAGCAATCTTATTTCTTTCTACCCTAGGAAGCTCTTGAGCTGTTGGATGCAACTCTTTCTCTAAAGAGTGAAAAGAAATGTATCCATAAAAGAACGGAATTAAGACTAATTACAATAAATTGAAGTGCCATTGATCTGTTCTTTTTTTTTCAGTTGGGTTTAAGGATGTGGAAAGCCACCTGTCTTCTGGGTCCAGGGTCAGCAGGGGGTGCCCTGCTTCTTCAGGACATGGGTGAGGATTTCCTGCCCTAGAGAGACGGAAGGGCTTGGTACCTACGGTGAGGCACCACCCTCACTGACTTGTACTTGCAGGAGAGAATTAATCACCGTAAGCCATGTCCTTAGCTCTTTGCTGAGGTTTTGTTCAATCCACCTCTGTCTAAGCAAGGTCCAAGTAAGAAAGTGAGTCAGGGCTGGGTGCTCTGTTGCTCGTATCTGAGTAATACCAGTATGATCCCTGCATTAGAGAAGAGGTGGTGTCCTCAAAGAGGTATCAGTGAAATGAAATTATGGATAGGATCAGATTCCTAGCTTTGCCTCCATCATCAAGGACAGGTCCCCCAGCAACAGGGGAGGATTTTTGTGTTACACAAGGAGGACAGTCTTTGTGACTGCATCCCTGTGAGACAGAGCTCCACACGGGAAGTGTGTGCAGCAACATCTGGGACCTATTGCACTTCAGCTGAGGAAATCTCTCCCAGTTGTTAGGGAGGGCACAAAGATAGAAATAACCAACAGGGACTGCACATTACTCAGGCTACCAAGATTTCATCAACATAGCACCATAGCACAGAACATAGCCATATACAATTAGGAAATTATTTCTCTTGATTTGTAGATGACCAGAGTAAGGAGCTGGGACTTTTTTCTGCTTTTCTGTGGTCTCTCGCAATCCTTGGGCAAGTCCTTCATTTGAGACTCCGTTTCCTAAGAGCAGCTCTGACTAACATGAAGTGCTTGTTAGGGGATGACCCCAAGGGTGGTTTAGTGATGGTCCATCCATTGATGTCTTCCCCTGGCTCACTGCACCCTCTGGAGACCATGAAAGGGATGTGGTATAGATGTGGCTCTGCATATGCTGGCTGCAACCTGCAGCTTAGCAGATAGAGCAACCACTCAGGCACATTAAGGGTTCTTCAGGTTAATTTGAGCTTCTGGAGTGGTGCAGAGGCACTGAAAGCAAGAAAAGGTTGTAGCCCACTAATCCAACTTCACGGCTGGATTCAATGCTTTTGGATTTAGGCTTCTGGGGGTGCACCTGCAAGTTGCAGGTTCCGGCATCGTTTCGGTGTGAGGTAATCCGGCAGGAAGATTGGATGTGGGAGCAAGGAACAAAGAAAGGAAATTACCACTGCCATGCAGATCTTGAAGGCCCCCAGAGTATGGGATTTGGCTCATGATGACTCAGCCATTATACCAAGGGATTAAGAAGTTTCTATTCTTCCTGAAATAGTTACAAATATGAGCGGACATTTGACAAAATAAACTGTTACTAGCTCTCTTAAGAAACACTTGTGGACAAATTTTGCCTTAATGGAAAATCCGCAGTTTGGAACATAAAGGTGCTTCTTCATTAATTTTTTTTATTGTCATCATTGCTGTTATGGATTGCTACATTGTGACTCTCAAGTAGTCCTTGATCTATTCCAAAGTCTAAAAGGGGGAAGGAAAAACCTATAAAATGTATTAGCCCTTTAAATAAAAAAAAAAAGTTCCTATGGTGCAGCTGAGGTCAGGAAGTAGTTGATCATAGCAGGAGTCTGGAGCCATGCCCCACTATGTCTGAGACAAGTCTAGTTAGAGAGAGGGAGAGGATGTTACCTCTGGACTGGAGTAATTGACACCTGAACCATATAGGAGGATTTTCATTCTAGTCCAGGGAAGAATATTAGGAAAACAACATCTTCGCAAGAGAGGAACTCGGTGAATTCCTATGGTGAACAGAGCAGAAAGATTTCACGCTAAAAATGGAGGGACAGTTTTGCTGATCTATGAATCTATGTTCCCTGCAATAATACCATTTGGCATGTTCTTCTGCTTACTATATGAAACATATTAAGAGAAGGAGGAAAAAGCTCGGCGAACTTAACAAATTTCCATTTCCAAGAGACGGAGCAGCCTATGACCTGGCAGAGTGCCACCGTATGACGCAGGGCTTTGTGGAAATTGAGTTGCAACGGTGAATGTCTTGAAACAGAGTGCTGAGCTGTCAGATAAGTCACAGTTGGTGAATGTTAACTTCTATTTGTTATGTTTTGAAGACAAATACCATACCCACGTACCAGACAGGGCAGGGTTAGACTGCGGGGGTGAGGAAGGGAGGAAGGCAGACCAGAGGAAGGAAGATATCCTTTGTAAATAAATAGAATGTCAGTCTTCCCCATTTGCTTGGGCTGCATTGCTCATGACCCTGTTATACCAGCAGCCAGCGGGGCGAGCCAGTGAAAGACCATTTCTGTTCTCCCAATGGCCGTAGGATGCGAGTTGTGTTAAATGAGAATTACATTTTAATATATTTATTGACAAAACTTTGAGTCATAGTCAACCACATGTGAAACACCATGAAAAACCTTTGTCCCTATCCTGTTACATGTTCTTTGCAGATACTATGTATATTTTTGGCTCTGTAAACTACAACGATTGCCCTTTACTATTTTGTTGTAGTTTATGTTTACATTACAGTGGTGCACAGTGTTTTCAGTCAGAAAACACTCTTCTGCAATTAGTATATATAATAACAAACAGGAACTTGTAGAATTATAATCTAGAGTTCCACTTATATTTAGGTGCACCAGAAATGCTGTGGTGATTACCATAATATAAATAAAACAAGCATTTGCAGACTTTACACATTTTATTCAGCACAGCTTGTCAGAGTAATTTTGTCTACATTTCCAATGGAAAATAACAATTGTTGTTGGGAATGATGCCCCTCCAATCTCTAAACACATAAAAGGCAGGGTTTTTAAAATGGTTGAAGAGATGACTAAAAAGAAATAATTAAAAACATATTTGCAGTTAAAAATGAACATTTCTAGGAAAATGTTTGTGTTTCTCTACTTTCACTTTTGTGACTGGTTGTGCTAACAAAAAAAGAGGAAAAAGAACAAGTCAGCTCCTCTGTTTATTTCGGTTTTGGAGGTTTTACCTAACAAGGCTTGTATTCCAAATAGGTGCATAATTAAGGCAACACAGGAGTATTTTATAGACGCACTGTTATAGAAGTAAGGCAGAAAGAAAGCTTATTTCTAGGCATTGGCTGGCGTACTCTGCTACAAGCAGTAGCGTACTGTAAGCTCTCTGATGCTGTTCCAAAAGGTCCTAATACACTGTCTCAGGAACAATGGATACAATTGGGCCAACTCTATTACAGCTCCTTTCTCGTGCATCTGGCAAGTAACAGCATTTCCTAGGACTCGGATCTGGTTCTGAGCCACTGCTCTTCCAGCCAACCATCTAAGCGGCTTCTGAACGAGCTGAAGGCACCTGGCTTTGGCATTTAGTGGGACACAGAGCAGTGTCCCCTGCAACTCTGCCAGGCAGAGGTGACCCGTCACACTTACATCAGGGGATCTTCCTGCATTTTCTGCACGGTAGGCAGCCTCAAATTTTCTCACTCTATCCCATAATGTACTTTGAGCTGTTCAGCAAGATGGGGTGATCTGTTAGCAAGTAAAGAGCATATTGCCCTCCCCACCATAGATGACAGCAGTTGTCTGCCTTACTGTTCCAATGAGGAAGCGATGGAAGTGTTTTCACTTCAGGGCTTGTATTTAAGTAGGTGCACAAAAGCTAACCAATGCATATGAACGTTACACAGCATGTGTTCATCTTGTCTTGCTCATTCACGCTGGGTTGATATTGGCTGGTGCAACCTACAGGGAAGCACGCTGTTTTTTGGGCCCTTAAAAAGAATGAGGAAGTGCTTCAATTCCAACAGCAGCACAGTCGTGCTTCGTCCCGTTGGTCTCTTTGGTCTTGTGCCGTTAGATGAGCCCTGTGCCTGAGTGCATGTTAAAGTATTACTCGAGCCGTCAGGAAAAGCAAGTAGCTTTTCCCTGCTGATTTGGCCAGAGTAGCACCTTCCTCCCCCTTCTCAAGGGCAGTCAGAAACATCTCTTTGCTCACCTCTCCTTCATCCAGGGAACCAGACAAAGATGGAAGCAACAAGACCTCCTTTCCTCCTTTCCCAGTCCCTCTCACAAGGTATGCTGGTAGTGGATGTGTACCATTACAGTGGTGCTGATAAGGTCCTGTGGAGCACTTTTTCTGGTAGTTAATTCTCTGTTGATGTGAGCAGTTCACATCTTTCAGCACCACTATTTCAGCCCGACAGCAGATTTAGTCAGGCTTGTTACACTGGTTACATCTGGTCACATTTTCAAAGTTTCCTCTTTAATCAGCACAGGCTTGAAGCCCAGGTGTTTTCATGTGTTTTTGTTTGCTCACTTATTTTTGGGGTTTGTTTTAACAGAAGTTGAATGTCTGATGTCTTCACGTGGCTTTGAGTGTGGTAGCTGTAGGCGTAGGTTTGGGATTCTTTTGTCTCACCCTTATCTTTCTTACACATAATTTGATACAGTAATTGCTTCAGTCCATGGTTTTGTTTCAGAGTGGAGTTGGCAATACACAGTAGAGATTCACAATCAAAGCCTGACTTTGAAGTATTAGAGGGTGTTGAGATGGCATGGTGCTTTCTAGATGTATCAAATGTGCTCTATTTACCACCATTCTGCCTGCCACATTTATGCCAGTTTAGAGATCATCCTGTTAATGAATGAACTGCTTGGACATGGTCTATAGCCTCTTGACCAATTATTTTAGCCTTTGCCATTGCAGTCTCAATTTGGCTAGAAATAACTATAGCTTTCTGTAAAGTTAGTTCTGGTTCAAGCAGTAATTGCTCACATAGCCGTGGTATGGCTGTTCCCCTCTGCAGATTCCACAGATGTGTCCCTACGCTAGTATGTATTAAGTTGTGTAAGTTAGCATCGCTAGCATTGGGTTCCTCCATTTCCTGAAAATGATGGAATGTGTTAAGGAGTTCTTCATATTCATTGCAATAACTAGCTGAAAACAGTGGCAGAAGTCAAAGACGTAAGAACTGTTCACAAGCCAGACTACAGTGGGCGTTAGTAGAGAGACTGGCTTCCCAGTATTTGGGCATTTGATCTCTTTAGTAGAGAGACTATATTTCTGGAACATTGAAAAAACACTTTGTAGATGACTCCTCTTGTTGCAGGGTGGTTGGACTAGATGACTTTTAAAGGTCCCTTCCAACACAAACTATTCTATGATTCTATGATTCTGTGATTCTAGATAAATCATTATTTTTAATACTGGCTGTGTTTAGAGTCCTGAACGGGTTCAGTACCCTGTTGTGATAGGGACAACAGAAACACACATGAGACCCTATATCAAAATGCAAGACATCAGAAAAGACTTGATTGATTAAGTAGATTATTGAAAAAAAGAAGATGAAGTAACAAAAGCTGTATGAGGTTTTAGCATAGAGTAGCCATGTGCACAGTTTATATGAGTCAGATGGGGTAATTGCTATAGTGCCACCATTCTCAGCTCACTCAGGGGAAGAACATTGAAACAAGTGTTATGGGGGAGAGGAATGATGTATGTTTGATGGCAAAGACTAGGGCTACAATTCAGGCCACCTTACTCTAAGACCTTCTAGCTGACAGCTAAGGTTTTATCCCAGAAAGCTAAAGAAGCAAGTTGTGGTGTCAGCTAACAAACATCTGAGGTAACACTTCACCTAATCTGGTGGGAGGAAACTGGGGACCTTCTGAGAGGGTTGACTAGAAACAGTGCCATGTAACAGGGACTTTGGAAAAAGTGTAGTAGTGAGTCTCAAATCGTTGATATATTTCAAAAAAGCATCCAGAAATCTGGGTGGTTATCTGAGCTAAACTGAACCTTTTAAGGTTAACCCATCATTAATAAGTTCATTCCCAGGATTAATGGCCATGCAGTACAGTATGTGCGTGTTTAGTGAAGCCACAAATAAATTATGAAGGTTAATAAGTGTTTCTCTGAATAAGGAGAATTATTCCTCAGGGAACCACAAAATATGCTGTTAAGACCTTAACAAAATAGGCGGCCTCTACCATTTTGAGATTGTGGCTTGTTTTGTTAAATAAGGCAGTAATTGTTTTTGTTTTAATAGTGTGACTGGCCAGGTATTCCTGCTTGAGCACTTTCTCTGTTTCTCGGGGTGAGAAGGTCAGATCCAACCCTTTAAAATTTGATTTGGAAAATAGAACCAAGGCGGGGGGAAAGTCAAACAGAACGGGGTAATGTGTGGGCTACGGGTCTACGGGAACACTCGCTAACCAGATCCTGTGTGCCCAAGTCGGCGACGGTCTTCACCAGGTTGCCAGACTTCTCTGCCCTTCGAATATATGTGAATGCACAAATGAATTCATGCTGTGGGTTTTCCATTCAAATAGATGGGGATGACCTTTGCACGGCCACGAGCTAGAATGCCACTGCAGGAGCTCTTATTTGAAATATGTAAGATGATACTGCAACAAAACAGCCTTTGAGTGTTATGTTCACGTTATATGAATTGATGAATGGTATCACCAGGAAGACAGTATAGCATTTGATTAGCCCTGTGACACAGGGAGGAAGATCTATCAGAGAGAAACACCTGTAAGGACAACAGAAACAAGTAGACACTGAGAGTGACAAGGAAATAAGAATAAGAGGAAATGAGCAAAAACTGTATTGGCGGTTATTTTGGTGCTTCTGGGAGACCTTTGGGATCAATCTTCAGAATATATATCCAGCAGAGATAAACTGGCCATGCCTGCTTGAGTTCTGTGCCCTCACAGTAAGCTTCAGAGTTTCCCTGGTTGTAACTTGAAATGTTTTCTTGGAGGACACACGGGCTCTTTTCCAGCAGACTCCTCTGAAGCAATGGAAATTAAATGACCACTGATTTTCAGAGACCCACAAATCAACATTGCCGTAAATACTACTCTCTCTTGGTCTGGGCTACAGCTGCACAGTTAAGAGGAACTTTGCAGTGCTTCTGTTGTCCAACCTCACATGGCATGAAGCTTTTATGACTCCACAGTTTCTTAGAACATGACAGAAAAAAAACAACCCACCAATCTTTGGTTAGCATAATGAATTTCAGACAATCTGGTCCAAAAATGGACCCTGTGGTCATCATGTAAAAGTCAACACTTTCCAGGGGTGACGACATTTTGTTATCATAATATTTCCTTAGGGTTAAAAGAGGAAATAAACGTTCCATCTCAGATACCACTGTGTGATAACTGTTGGCATATATATTCACCAATGTAAGTAGTTCCTGATGTTAGATAATTTGGTCCTTGAACTAGGTGAAAGGAGGTGGTTTTAGCTGAGTTTTGATGCGAATTTCTGGTTCTAAAGCTAGTAACAAACCTCAAGGCATGAAAATGAAGGCAGAATGACCTCAGCCCAATTCAGATGCCGTACATGAACATTCTGTGGGCAGAATTTGAAATTTCTCTCTTGATCTGGGTCCAAAGGCTGCGGCTAGAATCTACTCTAATCAAACCGAAGAAGAAGCTTGCATAAACGCCTTCAAACAGAACCTGCCAATTTCTGTAGAGCTCTGCTGACAAGCAGTTATTTTTCCTGTGTTAATATCCTTAGAGGAAAGTATTTGAACAAGAAAATAAACAAAAAGGCGCATTGACTTGAGGTTGAGTGGAAGAATGAGGATAGCTGAAGTCAATGGGAGTTTTGCCATGGATTTTACTTGAGCCCAGGACTTCATGCATTCTGTTTCCCTCTAAACGTTTGCAGAGAAGTGAGATGCTGAGTATTGAAACCCATCTCCAGGTGCCAGTTAGTGTCAAGAAAATGTGTGTTTGTCTGCAAGTGAGTGTGCATGCACATGCTTCTTATTAAGATGTTCTTTTGCAGTTTCAAATGTAACTTAAAAAACTATTTCTTTAACATGAGGGCTAGATCAATGTGGCACTGACAGACGCACGAGGGCAGACCAATGCAAGCTGCTCCTGGGCTAGTTCCAGAGTGCATTCATTCTGACTGGAAACTGCCTTGCCTTCTGCCCTGGTTTCCTCACAAATATTAAGGGCTGATCATGTCAAGCCTCCAGGTGTTACTTTGTCGTGCTAGCACATCGAGACCGCCTTCCTCATTTCCCTTCAGTAGGAAGATGTCATGAATTCTTTTAGATAGTGCTGAAAGATTTAATGTACAAATTTACTTCACCCACAAAAGGAAATCGGCTTTTTTTAGAGCTGAATGTCAGACTTCCCTCCTTAGGAAGAAGCAACAAATAGTGCATGCAGTAAGGAGTCAGATGCTGCGATGGATAATATCCAATTGCTCACCCTGTGAAATTTTTTGAGAAAAAAAGGAAGAGGGTATTAGTGGGGAAAAGGGAAATTTCTGAAAGTGGTGGTTGTTATTGGTGGAAGATCAGAGAAACCAGCTAAACACTGGTTCTGAAGAGAAGTGCATTTCTTAGTGGAAGCCAGCCAGATGAATCAGTGGAATATGAAAAAGTCCCAGAGAAGAGCGAGACTCAGTGTTTTGCATTGGTGAATAGGGCATGCTGCGTGGTACTTTTCAAGGTTGTAGCACTTTGAGGAAATTGGCTATGGGTTGCTTTCACAGTATAAGCTGGTGAGATGTATAGGTGCTGCTTTTGTAAGGGGAACAGTGTGGGTATGTCTACAACTACCTGAAAGGGGGTTGTGGTGAGGTGGGTATTGGTCTCTTCTCCCAAGTGACCAGCGATAGGATGAGAGGAAATGGCCTCAAGTTGCTCCAGGGGAGGTTTAGACTCAATATTAGGGAAAATTTCTTTACAGAGAGAGTGGTCAAGCATTGGAACAGGCTGCCCAGGGAGGTGGTGGAGTCACCGTCACTGGAGGTATTTAAAAAACATGTAGACGTGGCACTTCAGGACCTGGTTTAGTGGGGATGGTGGTGTTGGGTTGATGGTTGGACTTGATGATCTTAAAGGTGTTTTCCAACCTTAATGATTCTGTGATTCTGTGTATCTCAAAGTCAAAGAGAAGTGTGGAAGAGTCAATGAGTTCGGAGAGATGCTTGTAATCCCAGTGGGAGGTCCAGGTGATCCTCAGTCGCTGGGAAATGTTGGGTAAAGTTTTGGAAAAATCTTGTGAAGCCATTTCTTGGTTAATGTCACCTTCTCAGTTCACCATGCAGCAGCTTAATTTGCCCCCTCTATCCAAAAGCAATTGCATGCCTAGCTGGGAGATCTTTAAACTGTGAGAGTTTCAGTGACTACCAGTATATTTCTTCATGCTAACTCATTGTTTGGTTTGCCTTCAGCAAACTTATGTTTAGAAAGAAGAATGTGGTACTGAACCTATAAACAAACAGTACACATGGGAATAATAGATAATTACTATGTCAAAGTAAACTATGATCCAGTCAGGATGGAAAATCCACTTCTGGCCACTGCTGTAGTGAATGATGACATTAAGAACAGATAACTCCATAATGGAAACTGCTTGGAATTGCTTTATTTTAAATGGCAAGCACTTGCTTAAACATAACAATGAGCAAACGAAATCATTTGTTGAGACTTGACTCTCAGTTAATTGTATACCATAGAGTAGCAGGTGTCTAAGCATGTAATGGTTTGTTTAATCTGTATTTCCGAGTTGCTCTGAGGCTGCCAAGAACAAATATTCAGTACTGGAAATTAAATCTTAAGAGATAATTTGGAAAAGGCAATTAGCTGGTAGGTCTGGCTGAGTTGTAAAGAGTGATTTGTCAGAATCTTCCTAAGAAAGAAAATGCTCAGTCAAGGCCCAGGTCTATCAAGAACTGCATGGGTGACCTGCTTGTACCTACACACTACAGGCTTCATTTCAGTGAAGTAGAAGAGCTTCAACTTTCAATGTGAAGCAGTATATTTTATAAATTTTCATATATAATTCTGTTGTCTCCTGACCCAGTGGTTTTTAAGGGTACAAGTGGGTTTTAGACATTCAGAAGGGGAATGTCTAAAATATCTTGAAAGGGAGCTATACATAACATTATCCAGTGCGCTTTTCTGAGAATATATATTTGTTTTTTCTATGAAGTACCTGTTTATCCTCCCCTTTGATACAGTCTTGTAAGGCCTAGATCACAACTGAATGAAATGTGATAGGAGATAAAATAGGTAATACAGTTGGATTGATAGTGAAGCATTTGCAAAGGTTGCTTTTGTCTCGTTTCAGAGAAGGCTTTACTAATGATTTCTAATTTTCCCAAACATCTCTATTCCTCTGTGATACTTCAGTGCCTGTTATTAGTGGGATTGGATCATGGATCCAATGGGAGTGGACACAAGATCATGTCGATAACCCCAAATGACACAACTTCTGCAATATACAGAGAAAATAATGAATATATTTAGGCTACAGTATTTTATCTGAGGGATAATTTGCTTACTTAAGTGATATATAAAGTCATTTTTTTCACTTATTCTACAAAGATATAAGAAGAAAAAAAAATTGTACATATCAGTTCAAGGACTTAACACGAAGACCTGACTTTTTTGGTGTGGGGTGCAGAACGCCACCATCATTTTCTTCTGATAGTACTTTAGGTAAGCATAAGGAATAATTACTTGTAAAAAAGTGGAAAATTGATTTTTGGTTGCATTCCTTATATGTTTCAGTTGTGTCTTTCTTAGGCTGTTTCCTTTCAAGCATGGCTTATTACAGTAGCAGTTTGTAAATACATGCTGTTTAGGGAAGACAAAATTGTTCCAATAGTACACAATATAGTCAAAATAAATCAATTCCAATTTAGCTTTACACAGAGCAGCATTAGAGAAATGAAAGTGCAGACACATAAATGTAGGAGATAAACCCTTGTCTTCACTTTTCCAAAGCAAGAACCACATCCTGTGAGGTGCTCAGCATCTGCTGCCCTAATCAATATAGCTGAGAGTTGGCTTTTCTCGATAGGTTTGTTCTTCTAGCCAGCAACTGTCCAGCTATAAGAAAGCATCATTGTTTGGTGTGAGGAGGGAAAAAGAATTATAACTTTTATGGGAAATCTAAATCATCTTGTCATCATATAACTCAAAGATGGCCAAGTATGTTTTCCCTCAAATTTGTTTAAACAAACAAATGTAATTCTTAGGGTTAGGCCTTGGAAGCCAAGTTTCCGTCCAACATGAATTTAGGACATAAAGATTTGTTTGTGATGGAAACAATGCCAGACACTTCTGCATAGCAGCGTAATGGAGCGCCGCTAGAATGCAGCTTATAAAACCGGATTCAGGAAAACAGAGCTACTCTGTCTAATTTGGCCTGCGCCGTGTGATTACAATAGCATAATTGTGCAGCTTGGAAGTCTTTCCCTCTCTGCTGAAACGACACAGTATTCAAACACGTGTGAGAGTGTTTCTTTGACAAAAGACTGGGGCTGAAGCCTCTGCATATCTTCCAAGCCCTCCTCCAGGATGGGTCCTCCTCGCGCTACCGTGACTTCCCGCGGTGACTACGTGCTCTCACCTGCACGTGGCTCTCGGGGCATCCTGGTACAACTGCACCATTTTGTTAAGGCAGAGTTGTTGTTGTTTTTTTTTTTCCTAGTGGTTTGAAGAATAAATTCCCCCTAATGGGAGTGTTTGCTCAGCTCCTGTGTTAGACAGTGGCGCTTGGCTAGCCAACGTCACTTGTACGTTCAGCCTGCGTTGACACCTGGGGGGTGCGTGGGGGTACTGACTGAGCGGGAAGCACTCGCAATTTGGATGCTTTCAGAGCCTAGTCCAAAGGTTTTTGGAAAGGATTTCTAACATATGAAAGGAGCTGAGGTCCATTTCCTAGACGAGGTGCGAGTGTACAGTAATCTTGTTCCAGCAGCAAAACTAGGAAAAGAACGAAGGAAAATAAATCTTTCAGTATTGTGATATTTACCCCTTCGTGTTCAGTGCTTCCGAATGTTCCATCTGCTTCTGTGGTCAGTAGTACAGCATTTTGTAACTGTCAAAGAAATAAAGACAGGCTGAATTTTGGTCAAAAAAAGGAGAATTCAGTGATTACTTCCTGAGAGAGAGAGGAGTATAATGTTGTGGGGTTTTTTTCATCAATATATAATTTGGAAGGAAAAGTTATAGTATTTTTGTTCTGAAGGCAAAATGATCTCCTTATAACACTATTTTGTAGTGTTTTGTGAACAAACCAAAAATATTCATTTAGGCTCAAAATGTTCCTCTGCTTGATCCTGAACCAAAATTTCCTTTCCTTTTTCTTTGGGGTAAATATGAGGAAATTTTATTTATTTATTCTACTATTGAGTATAATACTCAATGATGGCAACTAAATGCATTAACATATACTTGTACATACTATTATATGAAAAATGGGAAATTGAGTGTGCTAGTTACCACTTTTGGAAGTGAACACATAGATATATGCACTAGATGGAGAAAAGATAACTTTGGGTTATCTTTGGGTTCTTGGTTGCAAAATGCCAGCTTCTGAGGAAAATGAATGAAATGTTGTGCAAATACTCATGTGGGAGATTTTTCTGAACACTCTTTGAACACTCTTCTAATCTCAAGTTAATATTTATGCTAAATATATAAAGAACTAGCAAAAAGAAATGGATAATTTTATTTTTTTTTAAGAGGAGCTTCATTCTGAGGGCTTGTTTCCTTCTGAAAAACAGAGCTTCTATATACTTTTAGAATCTACTGAGAGAGCACAGTTGAATAGATTTTGATCCTGATAGCATCAAGGTCATGACAGTCAGAGCAAAGGTTTTGGCCTGACACTGAAAACCACATCTTGCTTGTATGTCCAGATATTTTTTAAATCAGAATGATTAATGAAATATTTAGCCTTTTGCCATTATGGTCTCTGTTCAAGAAAAAAGTTAGAAATAGAAAAATTAGGGGTTTTTTTCTGGTGGCAACTGGGGATAGTAGACTTGTCCATCCCTTGTCAAATTTTGAAGTTCAAAATAAAGATCAAATAGACTTAAAATCAAATAGATTTCAGGAGCCTCACTGCCAGACTCTGTAGTGGGGGATAAAGTCTCAACCTCCACTCCAGAGAGTCACCCATCACTCACTAAAAGAGGAGAAATTCTAATCCTGTGGTATGTGGTTAATTTGCCATTAATGGTAGTGGGAGCTGGAGAGAGACCTGAGAGTTTATTCTCTATGTCTTAGTCATTTCTTATTGAGCAAATTTAGCATCCACCTCGATGGGAGTTACTTCTGACTCGGTACTGACTAAGACCTACTGAATATCCTGCTGATAGACTTTCTGAAAACATTTTAGAGTTTACATTTTAGATTATGTGCTTTGCAGATATTTTTGAGCTGCATGGATCACCTTGGACCTCCCATTCCAGTGAGTAACATTGTCTTCTGAGGAAAGGCAGACTAAATTTTCCTCTGTGTGTGTGTGTATGCATGTGTGTCTCCATGCACTTGTTTTTTCCCATGTCCCATACCTAGTGGCACTACTGAGTACTACCATCAGCAACAGCAGCTCCTTGCTTCGGCATGGCTTGCACGCTGATGCAATCTGTATTGCAGCTTGGAAGTTTGGGAACAACTGCTTATCTCTCAGAAAGAGATCTGAGCCATGTTCAAAGACAGAAAACAGTGAAGGATCAGTTGCTCCAGTGGTGACAAGCCTTTCTTGTTGAATATTTATACATATTTCCAGTCTAAATTTGTCTAACTTCCACTTTTGGATCATACTTTCTCTCTTCTCCTCCTCCCTTCTGAATTGAAAATTTCTAAAGCGAAGTCTGCTGTTACGCAAACTATGAAGACACTTCTTTAAGGCTAAATCCTTTTCCTGATTTTAGGGCAACAAGGGAAATAAGACCTGAAACCATAGACTAGTCTTGGCATCTCGTTTGGCCAGCGCCAAATGGAAATTGGACCGCAGGTCTTGAGTTACACTTTTAAGTCTTGACATGAGGTCTGCTCAGATGAGCTACGCTGACTTCAGTGAAGCCAGAGCAGGCGTATGAGCCCCCCTGAGCAAAGATATTTGCAATTTCACAACCGAACTTAAAACTCACAGATTTCAAGTAGTGTCCAAATATGGTAAAATAAGCAGAGAAATAATTACCTTTTCATCGACCAAGAGTTGCCATTCACAACACTAACACAAAGCCTTTAGTCAGTTCTGGGAAGTTTCTTACTACTCGGAGGAAGGGAAAAATCCAGCTTAATAAGGGTCGTAGCTGTCTTATGTGACTGCTGTTGCTACCCCAGAGGTAAACAGGAAGAGGATCTGATACACTCAAAATAACCAAGATGGTTTAAAGGGGGAATGTGTGATCCCTGCTTCCTGCCTGTGAGACAGAGTTAATCACTGCAAGTAGCCAGCAGCATGTGTTTTATTGTGGAGAACCCCCTCTGTCTCATTCACAGTACACACTTCGGTGGCTGTCTTGCTTCAGTGACATAAGACGTACTTTCCTTTTTGCATCATCCTGGGAGGTTGTGGGGTTTTCCTGCCCTCGGAGAAGATTTTTTTTTTTTTAATCCCTCTTAGCAAAAACGCCTAGATAATGAGGCCAAACAAGGAGATACTCTGCAGTTCCTATGATGAGACACCTCCCTGCCGGTGACTCACCTGGTGGTTTAAGACTTTTGGTTGATATTTCTGCTAATGACAAAAGTAAACACCTGATAAGAAAATTACTTCATTGGTTATATGCGATTTGTGTGCTGAGCTCTTTCAAGAACTCCAATTATTTAGCATTAGGGAATAATACACCAGGATTAGAGGTGACCTGCCCTGTGGAGAAAGATTCAAATTCACCAGTAGCCTGTGTAGGTATTAGGGGTTTTGCATCTAGACGTGAGCCAGAGTGTTTGAATTCTGCCCTGGATCCAATTCCAGCTCTCAGCAGGCTGGGGAATGCACGTTTGCCATACTGATTCAGATCTGCCTTGGAAAAGGGTAAAAGGAGAATGCTTATCATCAGGAGGTGTAGCTGCTAACAGACCAAAACCCTGATTTGTTTCATTTTGCCTGTGCTTTAATACATCTTCCTAGAGTGTCTGTGCCATTATACCTGAGACTGATGTGAATGAGGGTGGGGATAAGCCTGAATAACACTGTCTTTTAGAGGTCTAATAAAACAGGCATTAGTGATTGTTTAAAACAACTAGCAGCATTCATGTTCCTATTTAATGGAAGACACAGTGGATGCGTGTGCATGTGGACCTTGTGAAAATCAGGCCAGATAACTGGAAGGACTCCTAACAGCGTTACTCTGAATCCGGCAGATTTTAATAAATGTAAATTTAGGTGATCTCGTGAGAGCTTTTCTTTGTCTTCCTTTTCTGTTATTCTGCTTCACCAATGTGCACCACAGTGTATCATCTCAGATATCCAGATGATCTTGGTCGCCTCCTCTTTCCCGGGTAACTTCAATCTCATTATAACCATGAGATGTATTTTTGGCAGCTGAGCATGGAACTTGCTATTACGGTTGCTGGACATGGGTATTCAGGGGGCAGATTTAGCTACAGGTAAAACCAGAGGATGTAACTCCGAGTTTTCATAGGAGAACCAGCTTCACTGCTCCTAAAAGTGAGTATTATTTAGTAAAAATTCAGTTTCCTAGCTGGTCTAAACTGGTGTAAATCTGCCAGAGTTTCTCTAGTACTAGTCAATGCCTATCCACCTTTAAAAGTCTTTTGATACTCCTGACTACCTACTGACTCCTTTATCATACTGTATAGAAAATAACTGGAGAGACGTACAGCATTTGCATAGATAATAGGATTTGGAAACTAAAGATGCATGAAAAGGAGCTCATTTTCTCTGTTTCCTAGGGACTAACAGAATTACGTTGCTCTGGACTAAGGATTTATTGGATTTGATGCTCAGCTCTGAGATATTAAACATCTGTATGGATTTCTCACGCCTTTTTGAGAGGAAATCATCTGTTTCCAAATCCCATAATGACCAGAGTTTTTTATTAGATTATCAAAATTATGGGAACAGTAAGAATTCATTGAATAACACTTAAGTGTCGACTTTGAGGTGACAAAGGTTGGCCAGTCCTGTAATTGCAGAGCTGCTGGGCAGGCTGCTCAGACAGGAGTTGGCATTAGCCAGCGGTGGAGCAGATGGCATGGGCTTGGCTGTGGGGAAGGACCCCTGACAACCAGCAATGCTCAGCATATCCTCATAATCTATGGACCATGCTACATATACGCCTTGCTTACATGCTTAGCTATGCCCATAGTCAACATAGATGGTCTTGCTGCTTAGACATTATATTCTTCTGACCAGGTGGCACATGTTCATGCTCCTTGTTTGTAAGCTGAAAGAAAAATATATTCTAAATTGTACTTTTACATCTGTAGAGAATTTCTGGATAATAAATAACAGAGGCTCAATTCCCAAGCACATTGTATTAAATGTATTGTATTAAAACTCAAGAAATTTGAAAAAAAAATCACTGACACTGTGTAACAGTGTCTGTCATCTGTGTGGAAATCTTGGATTTCTTGGATTCTTGGATTAGACTCAAAACAGTAACCAAATTCTGTCCCCCAAAGTGGCAGACGTGGGATAAGTGTGGCCTGTTATTCCTCCATCTCTGCTCTCGGGTCTTGTGATGATTACAGCTAAGTTGGCCAATGTAAGTCGGCAGCTAAATCTACAGCTAAGATGTAGATCCATTAACAGAAATGTCAGTTTACTATAAAGAAGACTCTTGTGAAATTTCCTACTGGATACAGGGAGGTGACAAAAACACAGTGAAATATCCTGAGAATCCCCATCTATTTTTGCAGTTCCAGGAGGACTAACAAGCAGCTAGAAACCAAAGCCTTTAACTGAGCCAAAGCAAATAAGACTTTTTGAGGTTCCTCTCGTATTAGTTACAAAGACACTTAAAACCTTTCGGAGACAGATGTGCTGCTGCTGGAAAAATAAAAAATTAAAAAATTATTTAAAAGCGTTGAGTTCTTCGCAAGGGGCTGGATTCTTCGAGCTACTAGAGTAGGTAGTTTTTCACAAGGTTTAAAAGTGAAGGGACAAGATGGAGATTATAAAAATAAGACAGAAGAACAATAAAAAGGCAATATTAGCCCAGGATTACAGCCTCACCTCATTACTTTGTACTGGTCGGCTCCTGTAAGCAAAGCTAATAACCAAACTAGTAACTAGGAATGCAAAAAATACCGTTCAGCCATGAGTCGTTATCAAACAACACTTGCCAGAATGGTTCACAGTAATGTCAATGGTACTGGACAAAAACACAGGCATGGTAACTTTTCCTACTCACTGAGTATTAGTCACATCTTGGTTAAACTGAAACATCATTTTAAATATTACAGAAATGTGGCACTTAGCTCAAATAAGGCATCTGTTCCAGCAAAATGTTATGTTTTGAACATTAAAAAAAAAAAAAAGAGTTTTCTGTTTTTAAAGAAAGCATGTTGACATGAAGATGAGTCAGTTGGTTTGAGTGGTTACTGTATGTGAAGTTATTTTGAATCATGTAAAAATTAAAAATACTTTAAAGAAATCACTTTCCTGAAATATTACTTTAATGTTTTTCTTTGCCTTTGTTTTATTTTTGTCTTTCCATTTCACCAACCACTCAGCGAGGGAGAAAATAGCAAACTTTTACAACTCAAAAAGATCAGGAGATTACAAACGTAGTCATGTAGTTGTGGGATTCTGAATGGAGAGTACAGATGAAACATCAGCAGCAACTGAACTCCCCTTAGAGCATTAACACATGCCAGTTGAAAGTTTAGGTTTTCTGTAAACACTAGGATTATATCTATGACCTTGATAATTTGACAATTCTTAAAATAAGTGGAACTCAGGGGATATTCAAAACCTTATGAAATGGAGTATTCTGAGCAGTGATATTCCCAAAAGCTGTCTAGAACAAAATAGGACAACGAAATCTGAGGGCATATTTAAATCCAAGAAGATTCTAAGACTTTTGGAAGACTTTCCAGGGAGGTAGGGCTGTATTTGTCAATTTGCCTAAACATCTTCACTCCATATGTTTTCACATTTTGCTCCTAAGCTTTTAATGCATTTTACATTAAACAGTCATTGAATAAAAAGAAAATTATCCTGGGATAATTTCAGGAAGCAGTTTTCCTCCTCCCAGTGGCGTGCTCTGCCCATCAAGCTACAGAGCTAGTGTCTTGCCTGCTCCTGGCTTGGCTGGAGAAGTTCTACCTTCTTGCCCATACTGCGACCTCACCTTCTGCCCCACCATGAGCACGGCTGTGGGAAATGCCCTTCCCAGGGGCAGTCTGCTGTAGCCCAAGGTTTAGAGCATCCTGGAGCAACAAAAAGGCAGAGATTTTAGCACTTTTAGGCTGAGAGAAAGCAGCACCTAGGTCAAGGCCTTCTCAGAGATGTGCTGGAGCTTTTGGGATTGACGGAGGTGGTGCCTGTCCCTGCAGCACAAGTAGGGGAGCCCACCTTGCACCGTCAGGAGCACCTGAAACCCTGGGCTATCCTCAAAGCGCACGGCTCCCACCGGTGGGATTCACCTGCAGACACAGCCATGCCCGTGTGCCTGGCTTTCTCCCCGATGGATATCAGTGAAACTTGATTTGGAGAAACTGTACTTCAACGCCCGTGGTAGAAACAGCCCTTTGAAGAATGGTTTTGCCATCACAGTCGCGGCACTCCTGAAATTACTCGACCGCCCTCGCTGGCAGCGAGGTGCTGCCTGCCAGTGAAATGAGAGCTGGGCCAGGCAGTGGTGTAAGGGTATTTCGGGTTATGCGTGTGCCCTGGCGTTTGCTAAAGTAGCTGGTCCACGGAGTGTTGATGTGGTGCAGGAGACAGAAATGGCCAGACGTTTTGGCCTGAATTTCTCAGCTGCAAGCGGAAGTTGGAGGAGACATTTTTGAAGGGCGGGGGGGGGGGATGTTGATCCCTGCTGTGTTTGTGGATATGTTATGGATCAGAATGGGCTGGGACAGTGATCTTCTCAAAGGCCAAGAGAAAATAAATTAAAACAGAAAAAATGCTCCCTGCCCTGTTCAGAGTAATTCTAAAGTCTTGTTTTGGCATAAGACCTTCAGACCTCTTCTAGAACCTAAAACAGGAGAACACTGCAGCTCAGGCCTCTCACAAACGTACGTTCTGACATTTGAACCTTCTCTCCCTTCACCCCTGCTCCCCGCCTTGCCGCAAGCCTGTTGCAAAGCAGGAGATTTACCCAGAGGTAATGGCGACGCAAAAGAGGCCACGCACCTTCTGTGGTAGGGAGGACCAGAGGCGGGCGGAGAGAAGCTATTTTTTCTTCGGCGCGGCCGTAGAGAAGCTATTTATCCTGCGGCTGCACGTGAGTGCTGCCCTTACCTGCGTCAGGAGCCCCTGCCTAACTTTTCTGTCTGTTATAATACCAATAATGAAAGGAAAAATAACCCCACGACCACGATGGCTCGGCACCACTTTGCTTCAAACCTTGAGCTGCTGGTTGCCTTCTCCAACTGCTCCTGCCTGCAGTCCAGCCCGCGGGGAAGAAGAAAACCCACTGTCACCTGAAAAAAGGCTGAAAAAAGGTACTTTCTGCAATGTGCTAATTTAAAGACGGTATTTTGGAGTCTGTGAAGTCCGATCCGGTGTGGAAATGTTATAGTAAGATACTCGAGGCTCTGCTTCTGATTAATTCATGAGTACTGTAAAAGTGTTCAGGAAAGTCCCTTATTTTAAAAAAAGTGTTGTAAGCTTGAATTGAGAGCTAAAACTTCATGCAAAATGAATAGTCTGAGGCAAAAATTATGCAATCAATTTCAGAATGCTCTAAATGTTTTTTATTTGTAGCATTCAATTTATTCTGTTTTGACTCCCAAACCTAATTCTGTCTACATACATAACACTAACAAGAAATCAAAATGCAATGTTTCCCCTGAAAGTTGTGGGGTTTGGAGTTGATGCAGTCTTATAAAATGATTTACCTTCGATAAAAATTTTTGCTAATGGGAAAAGTTAGTAAGGACCCTTTAACCATCTTTACATAGAGTATATTTCCTCGTATTGTTTTGATGCCTTGTCTTCTAAAATTGACATAAAACAGAAAACCCGGAATTACACAAACAGGAAAGCAATGCTCAGTTTGTTGATTTGGAAGTGCTGCGGTGCTGAAGTCTCACGGTGCCCCTATTTTATCCATTTTTCCTTTTATGGAAGTTGTCGGTGTGTTTGCCTGAAGTGTGGTTATGTCGTACTGTCTTATCCCAGATGATTTTTGGACACCGTAGAAAAATCATGGTTAGAGGGAGTGTGTGAAATGTCTGAACCTTTGAAAGGTTCAAGCATGCAATGAATGTGCTTCATTATCCCAAACGTAGGCTGCCTTCTGCATTCATAAAGCAATACTTTTTGCAGTAGATGAGTTATGGAAAAACAGATAATGATTCATGAGAAAAATCCTACTTGCACACAGTTGGATGATCATCTTACTGCTGTTTGCTTTTTTTTTTCTAAGCACGAGTTTGGGTGTGGGTGCACAGTGCCATGTGGATAGGGGAAGGGAGGACTGTGTGTGCATGTGAGCTTATATATGGAATTAATATATGGATTGGGATATTCTTTTTAAGTCTTGTAAAGTGTGCGTGCTGCTTTTATTCATTAGCACCTACAAAGGACTAATTGCCAGCAGGCATGTAGGTGGAATTTTTGGCAGGGAGCGAGAAACGCAATAGGTTTGATGACAACCAATGATCTGCCAAAGCCTTGTCAGAAGGAGAAGCTAGTTTTGCTGTCACTCACCCACCCCGTTAAATTCAAATGCAGATGCTCCCAGGGGGTGTGTGGCACCTGTCCAAGTCAGCGTTTCACACGGAGGGCTCCTAATGCTGTATATACAGACGGTGCTGTAGCTGCGGCTGCTGCCGAATGCTTGAGGTCAGAAGGAAATGTGAAAGCAGAAATGGGGCCAGGAGGACACGGGCTGCTCTGTTCTTTCTGCAGTAGCGACAACAGGGCAAGGAGGACCCCACCTGGTGCGGGTGGCGGCTGCCCGGTGGTGTCCAGTGGGACCTCTTGCTGGGGAAGCCGATGATGAGAATTGGCTTTAGGCTTGTAAAGCCCATGAGAGCTGTCATGGGAAATTCTGGGTTTACAAGGATGCCGCTGCTGTGGTACGTCACCCGACTCCGGCTGGCGGGGGACCCTTGCGGCTGAGCGAGGGCAGCCGGGTTTGGGCATCATCGTTTGGGCATCATACCTGCTGCTGAAGTACTGGAGACACCGACAACCTCTGAGGCCAGAAAGGGTCCTTCTGACCTTTGGCCTAACCTCGGAGGTGATGCTTTTGCCTGCTTGTCCATTAGCTCCAGTCCTTCAGCTGGAAATTAGAGCTCTTGCAGGACTTCTCCAAGTCCTGCATGTGGACCCAAAAGCGATGTGTCTAGAAAATGACGTTATGTTAAGCACCTGTGCTGTTGTAAACAGCACGTCAGCTGTGGCTGAAAATTTGCCTATGTGGTATCTCTAGAATGAATATTGGACATATGGTAGGGTGCTACAGTATGTCCGCAAAAGGAACGTTATATAAACAATTACAGGTTTTATCTGTCCATCAAAATAAAGCAAATTAAACCGTTTGAAAGAGGACTAGGAAAAAGGATGATATATTGCTCTCTGTTAGCCTTTGCTTTTGCAGTATTAAGCTCTGTGTCTTCCGTTTTGGCTATGAAAATGTGATTAGATATTCCCCACAATTAATATGTTTTGAGTCTAGGGACACGTTCCAAACATATGTGATGCATAAGATGGGCCTGCATTAACATTGCTTTTGACTTGCATGCATCTAAACATCCTCTTACGGTAGGAATTGAAGGAGTTTTTCTAATACATGCCAAAGAACTGTCTTTACAGCTTTTTCAGGTTATTCTAAGAATAAACTCAATCCTTTAACTAATAATGGAGAGCAGGTATTAACTGGCTCCGAGAGGGCCTAGACTGATGTGACTGAGGTGAATGAGATGGGTCTTCTGAGCCTGGCTCAAGTTCCTTTTGTATCCCAGAGCCAAAGAAATCCTCTGCTGGGCTTCTCAATTGCATCTCTTCTGTCACCTCAGATGACCTCCTTCTCCCCCCCACCCCCCCAAAAGGAGGGAGAGGTGCTAATTCTGCTGGAATGTGGCATTTATCACCTGCTGCATTCCAGGGGGATTAGTGAAGTTGCTACTTCATATGTTATTTGTTTCAATATAGTCTGTATTCTTTGATTCATACCCATAACCATTTGTATGGTTTGGAGTTAGCTGTAAGAAATCTGTGCAGAAGTACATAATTCTGTGTACTTTATCATGTAAAATTAAAAAAAAAATAAAGGAGGGGCAGTGAAAAAGAAGTGACTGAAAGTATGTTTCCTTCTTAAAATTTTTTTTAATGTTTTACATAAATTCACATATTGAACTAATTGCTGTAGTGTAGACATCTTTCCATAAAATAATACTGTATTTTCAGTGTTTCATAGGGCTGTTGTGAGACTAATAAATGCTTGCTAATCACTTTGACAGCTTCAAAAAACGTGCTATGAAAGTAATAGTTATTTCTGTTCTGCTTTTTTCAATTTCCATATTTCAAATGTGATCAGGAATTGGAACATCTACTTTTATCAAATGGTGGGTGGTATCTACTTAAGTTCTTATGCCTGCTTCTCCGAGTCACAAACTGACATTGGAATAACAAATAAAGAAGAAACGTAACTGGGTGGTCCTAGATTTTATTTCTCCTAATATCACAAGAAGAACTCATTCAAATAAAAATAATGCTTCGTTTACTGCAGATGTAATTAGTACATTTAGGCAGCAAGTTCTACAAATTAGTGAGACAGAAACTTCAGGGCCAAATTCAGTCACACTATCACATTTCAAGAGACTCCTTGCCAAACAGTTTTAGTAGTGGCCTTCCTGGTGATAACTACTATTCACTGTAGCAGAAAATACCTTGTAAATTTATTTAAGAAGGGTGAAACTTGATTTGTTGGGGTCTCATGGTCTGTGAAGCCTACAAAAAAGTAGTTCATGCCTTTTATACATGCCTTTTTCCTGATTTTCATTCTTTGAATTTCATTGAAAGACAGCTTTACGAACACAGAACTACCACCTCCTGCTTTCAATACATGGTCACTCCGCTACTTGCCACAGAGATACTGAATAGTCACCGGAGGGAAGGTGTGCTTGTGAATGGGAGAGGAGGTGGCCCGTAGTCTGTTAGTGTTAAGAATAACAGAACTGAGCCTATTTGATTTAGAGAAAACTGACAGGAACAGCACCTGAATTTACACTGGCTGGGAAAAAATTAAGAGTATGATCAATCTTCATGTCCCAGGGCATGAGCCGATCACCAGCTGCAGTCAGGAAGGACTTCCTCGCTATGGCAAACTCATGACAACTTGGTATACTGTCAGAGTTTTATGTCTTCCTCTGGAGTATTGCACACTTGCTTAAGAGGAAGCTGCTTGCTGCGAGAAGACACCCAACTAACAGGGACATGGAAGTGCTTTGGTACAGCAGCTTTTCTCCTACAACTGTAGCTTGTTTCTCCACCTAAATACTGCCAGAGTATTTAACTGAACCTATTTCTTACTTGTTACACAAGTGTTGTGTGTTGTTTTTCAATTCCAAAGTGACTACGTTATCTTGTGATGCTTGTGAATGTTAAGCCACTGATACTTGTAGGTGGAATTATAATTGCTTTAGTTATAAAGGCAAGGCTTCAGCCTGAGCATGGCATTGCTAAGAGGTGGAGATATGTAACCTTTCCTTTGGGGTGGATTGCAGTCCTTCAGATAATACGTGTAATCCACATATCAACTAATGATTGTAATCCACATATTGGCCAATGATCACAGGAGTTTGGGGCCCTCCACACAAATGCTCTGTGTTTCTCTGGTGATCTTCCTCTCAAGAACTTGGGACATGTTGGTCTTGGCGAAGTAACCTTGACTACAGCTCTCTTCTTTTTCTTGTGTAGTAATTTTGGCTAGTGGATTTGCATGACCAGGCCTTTCCCAGCCTGGTCTTGGCTGTTTTTTCTTTCTCCAAAGAGAAGCTCACTGGAGCAGTAGGTTCTGTGTTACACACAATTCCTTCGTGAAATTTCAGAAGTTCTTCCCTTTCCCCCTGCTTTGAATTGGCAATGCAGTAATTGGACCTGAGGTAATCCCTGCAGCTCTCATGATGCATGGTCTGTGGCAGGATGTGTCCAACAAAAAAAATATAGACTATCCCTTGCTTGGAATTAACATACCTGGGTCATCTCCCACAGAGTTTGTCTGACAGCTCATAAAAATTCCCAATAAAGAATATTCCACAGCCTCTCTAGGTAGCATTTCCAGTGCTTCATAACTATTATAAATAGATATTTAGAGAAAACTTTGCCGCAAATTAAGCCAAACTCTCCCCAAGCTACTCCAAGTACATATGGAAAACATTGATCACCATTGTCTCTGTAACTGCTTCTTACATATTTGAAGACTGTCATCATGTCTCTGCTCCCCTTTCTCCTCCCTGGTCTCCTCCAGAGTAAACAAGACCAGTTCCTTCATCTTTTTCTCATGTTAGCCATTTTTCTGGTCTCACAAATTTGTTTTGATTGCTTCTTCGTCATGGTGCTGAAAACTTGACTCAATTCTACATTTGAGTCCTCATCAGAACGGAGCAGCGCAGCACAATTATTCTTACAAGCCAAAATTGTAGAATCAAAACCAGTTTGTTCAAATACTGTGGTGCTGTCAATCGTGTACCAGTGTAGGCTCAAGTTGATAGTCAGAGCCAATAAAAATGACTTTTTATTTTTGATTATGGAGGTAACTAAGCAATTAAATGGAGGTAAAAACATTAACGTTCAATTTGAAGAAAATATGAGCCATGGTCATTTCGATCTTTCTGAGGTCAAATGAAACAGGAGGATGTAATCTATTTATGAAGACAGGATAAGATGCAAGAATGTACTTTCCTCATACAGAGTTTTACATTCCAAAAGGAACTGGACTCCACAAGTTGCAGTATTCTCTATTTGGTGTTTGTTATAAAAGGACATTGCAATTTGCCAGACATTAAGCACATCCGAGCATACCCGCAAGCTAATTTGATGAAGCATCTGTGTGCATATGTGCATAACAAACCATGGAAGGAATTTTTACTATAAAAGATAAGCGCAACTCTGTAGATTGCTTTTTATTATCTTTTTTTCAAAGTATTGAAGTGTTTCTGAAAGGAAAAAAGAGAAACAGAAAGTGAAATGGATGTTTATTTTTTAGGTTGTTTAATAAAAGAGCAGGATTTTCCAGTTGTGCAAAGCACCACTTGATGAAAAGCCTGTCTGTCTGAGGAGAGTCAGCATTAGTTTACAGTATTATTTAAGAGGAAATGATTTAAAGCATGATGTCAGGTTCCTGTTCTTCTTTGAAAGTGCAGAGGCAACTTTTCAAACTTGAATGCCTGAACTTATGCTTCTAAATCTAAGTTTAGAGATCTTAAATCTTAAGGGGTGATGGGTTTTGGGGGTTTGGTTTTTGGTTGGGTGGTTGGCTTGTATTTTTTTTTTTTTTTTGGCAAGCTAAGACATACAGTGACTTGAGTGTGGATGTTAGTGGAGGCTGTATGTTCTTTTTATGTTATTACACAAGGCCCCTTTTATAGTGCCTAAGAGTGGATTTTGGTCCACCAGATTTGAAAGCTGAGTGCTAAGCTATAAAATAGTAGAAACTGTTTTAAAAAACTTCATTTACATGCACAATGTTTGTTCTGGCAAGTTCAGCATCTTCACACGAGCAAAGGATAAAACACAGCATCTCAATCTTAACATCATCTTAATTCAGGGAAGTGCTGAAGTACATGCCTACCAATAGGCAAATACACAAGTGCCTCTCCTGGGGAGGTATGCTGTCCTGAATTCAGGTCTATGAAAATACCTGAAATAAATAAATATGTTTTTTAAAAAAAAAGTCACCACCATATTATGTTCTGTTGCTTCAATTTACATGGAACCGCACATTGCAAGAAGCTGATCTGTTTTTCTAAAGTTTCTGAGTGTGACAGTAATCAGTGTGAAGATGGCCTGATAGAAAAAGCATCATATCTTTGTGACAAGTGGCTTCAGGTGGAACTGGGGTCATCAAAAAAGTGTGTGGGCTTCAGGTTTATTGTCTCACCCAAAAAAAAAAAGTTATCCATCTCCATTTCACCTGTTGCTTATTAAAAATAATTAGGCATCAAGTTCTCCTTTTGTGACTGTTTAGGAGTCTAATGCTGTCAGCAGCCTGTGCTCGTATTCTGTCCCACACAGAGTGGGAAGGGTGTTCTTCAGTACTGATTTTTTTTTCACAGGGAAATCTTTTTGAGGAGCAATGTAGAGTATACATTATCTCTTTTATTTTTTTTTTCCTACTTGGGGAAAAAACAGTGAAGCCAAGAGATTTTTGGGCTGGCGTGGCTTTATCACAATTGTGTATATGATCTATTTCTATTAGTGTAACAGAGGAAAAAGGGTTTTATTATTGCATTTATTTTGTGATCATGGAGACCTCTCAATCAGGAACGGAGAAGAGATTTTATGCTTTTCTTGACCTCGTACAGTTTTAAAAATGGTGCTGCAGGGATACCAAGCAGATCTATTTAGTTGCATAAAGGATTCTGGGAGCGAAAAATACCTTTAAAGAAGATAAAAGAGCAAGACCATGGCTGACAGCCCAGTTATAGTCCATACCAAAGAACATATATCTGTTGAACAGATTTCATTTTGGTTCTCATTTGTCCTTAGAAGTTGTTATTATGCCACATCTCTCTCTCTATGAATCATTCAGTAATGTTAAACAGATTCCCAAGACTGAGCAAATATTACTCACTTCTTTCCTGATACAGGTAGCTGTGTGGGTGGACAGGTGGAGGCAGGTTAGACTGTAGACACTGCTATACTTTCAGTATATCCTTTTAGCTGACTAGAGTTTTTCCTTCTAATCCCCAGAACAGATCAACTGCATGCAGACCAGGGTAGAATTGTTATCCAGACATTTATCACATGACTCAAAAGATAATAATAATAAAAGAAAAAAAAAAATCCCCACCCAAACCCAATCCTGATCAAAATAGACAGCTTATTTTGCATGGGGTAGTACACATTTCAGATGGATGACTCACCTGGGTACAGACCTGCATGGTCATGCCAGATTTCTCATACACCACATAATATGATAAAAGCATCAGAAAGTGAAAAGGCATTTTTCTTCCCTCCACTCCAAAAGGCAAAGCCCAGCCATGCTTGTTTTAGCACATACTAAAAACATACTCCAGTTTAGAGGTGCTAAGTGTCCAGCTAGGGAGATGTACCATCTCTGAGTAAGAAGGAACCTAGACAGTATGTCATCGTTCACTCCTGATGCAACACTCCTAAAACCCTGGCCTGTTCTTCATGCTTTTTCACATTATGTCTGTCTTGTCCTTCAATTGCTGTTCTCCAGAAAGTTATTTTCAACAAACTCAATCCTGTGGTGTGGGCTTTTTTAGTCAAATTCGCTTCTACACTTGAGCCCTTTTCATCCTTCCGCTGCCTCTTCTGTTTTGTGTGGCTTTGTGTTCTATTTCTCTGTTGTAATGCTGGAACATCTAATTAAGATAGCTCAAATAGCTACTTGAACAAAAATTTCATGGACTTCTATGTTTTTGGGAGAGTTCAGACTGTTTGTGTCAGTTCTAGCCTTCTAAAAAGATCAAAGCTGGTGGCAAAAATTAGACTTGGGTTTGTGCTCTGTGCTCAAACATCTTTTAGAGTCAGGACTATAAAGATGTCTTGATTAGTCTAATATTCATACCTCAAGTGGTGGCAGAGCAGGGGCAGAAGGTCATTTACTTTATAGCGTGTGTGTGTGGAATAGGTGTGCAGTTTGGCAAAAGTAGCCTGTCGTCTTCCCCCCCAAAACATCCCGGAGTAGTAAATGTCTTCATCTTCTGTCTAATTTGTTTTTTCAAAGAGTTTTCGGATGCTTTTAGGTGAAATGTGTCACACTTTAGAATAACGACTATTTACTAGCATGTCTAATAATCAAAGCGTTACTCAAATGCTCCTTGGAGGCCATTTATTATAGTCGCTATGCAGAACACTTCTGGATTTGTTTGCTCTAACCTCTTTATTTAGGCCACCTGACAAAATCCTGATTTAACCTACTGTCAGGAACAGTTTAAGACTTGATTACTTAAGATGTTCTTTCTAGCTTGAGACTTTGATTGAGGCCTTATATTGCACATAAGACGCTTGCAACAAGCCTGTCTTGCTGCACTTGTGTGGCTTCACAGATGGCACGATAACCCCATACGACTCTGGGTATAAACTGCAGCTGGCTGAAGTCAGTGCAACAGTGAAGCTCCAGGTTTTTTATGGTTGCAGTCCTGGTGCGTAAATTGTGCGTAAATTGTACAGAAAACACATGAGAGTTTTCAGGTTAACCCTGTTTGCTTTTGTAAATGTATTTGATGTTACATAAATGGACCCAGCAGTTTATGCTGAATCACTGTGTCAAAACAATGTCAGCAATGCCAAATCTTGACATATTATTGGAAGACAATGCTTTCTTCCCAAAGGTATTCATCTAACTATCCCAAAAGGAAGGGTAACAGCTATCCTAAAAATTCTATTTTTTTAATTGTGTTATAGACTATGACAACTATACATACATATATATATAAACTATCTTAAATTACAGTTCATTAGGAGATGGGGTGGGGAGAAAAGCATGTAAAAGATGGCTCTTGATTGTTTTCCTTTTGTATATAGCACAGGTCTCAGGAGTAATGAGTATATTAACTGAACAAATGAAACCTTGATTACTCTCTGAAGTATTCTGGCAGCATACTTTGTGAATCCCTCTGTGAGGAAAGTAGACACTCAGTCACCAGCCAGTGGCTAGGTTCAGTTATATATGGAGATACTGCCAAACCAGCTTTTTTTTTTTGTCTATTGCTTTGTTTTTGTTGTAAGTACATTGTTGCCGATATTACAATTTAGTATAGTTTATACAATAAAAACCTTGTAAATTTTTTAAAATGTGGTGCAGCTTTGATTGCATTTCATGTGGTTTAACATGTTTGAGAGAATTATTTTAAGAAGTTTTACCATTTTAATTAAATGCAGACATTTATAAATGTTTCATGTCTGAAAGTTGTGTTTGGCTGATGCGACGTCTGAAACTAAATCAGCCTGGCTATGCCTTATTAACGAACAAAATTTCATATTTATAGAATTCTGACTTTTTGTGTAAGGCTTTATCACTCAGCGATAGGGAATATGTTCTCAGCAATGCCTTTAGTGACTATAGCTGCCAGCTGTAGCCCACCTCTTCCTGAAGAGTCATGAAATGAGCTGTTGCAGCATGAAAGTTCAGCCTCTCTGCTGGAGAAACCTCCCCGTGAGCTGTTCGGAGTCACTCTCGCTGGCACGTCTGCCTCGGCACTACTGTCTGCGTGGCTCATGAAAGAGCCAGATGGGCTGGCTCTCATTTTTGGCTGTTAGCCTTATGGAAAGTTGAGGAGAAGTCCATGGTCTTTAAGGTGTCTCTTACGCACAACAGAGGCCAGCGGCAATTTTGCCCAATTTAATCCCCATGCTGACGCGCAGGGAATGGTCTAGAGGATGTAGAAATAGTGGCCATGGAGGTCGCTCCTAGAAAGATTTGTGATCCTGTGCCATGTGGTCACTGGAGGATTTTTGTTTCTTCACAACTGGCACCGAGTTGTAAAGCCAGTTGAAGGTTGGTTTATGTTCCTGCTCCGGAGGCCTCCGAGCACCGCCCTGTTGGGACACCTGTGGGGAAGCCTGAGGAGCAGCACTGATGCCCGGTGTAGACACTGCTCCAAGAGCAGCCTTACTCGTAAGAGAGGAGGTATCCTGTCTCTCTCTGCTGGTTAGATGAGGAAAAGATGAAGACTTCATCGAGAAGCAGCGTGGTGGGGGGAAAGGGTACGTGATGGCTTCTCAGTTTGCCTTCGTAAAGAGTAAGGGAGCTCGTAATTTTGTAATGAGTAAGTAGAGATATCCCCAAAGCAAACAGCACTTCTTAGGACCAAATTCTGAGTTACAACTCCTGAGCTTTGTGGGTTTTCTGTTTGTTTTTGTTTTAGTTGGTGTTCCCCCCCCCGCCCCGCAAAGGTGTTAGCTTGTTTAAGATGTTTTCAGTAGTTGGTAAATTATTTTTCTTTGATTAATTGAGGTAGGGAAACAGTCTGTGAGGAAAGCCTCCAGGATTGATTGGAGTTTTCATTGAAAAGGCAGAGAAAACACTTCCACATCCTCTTTTTATTATTCTTTTTTCTTTTTAAATTTTTATTCTTTCCTGAATGTACTGGGAACTTGCCATGTTCTGGGTCAGGAAAAAGACCACAACCAGTTTATTATTATTATTTTTCCTTTTAATGAAGCTGATTTTTTTTTCCCAGCATATGCACTTTGCAGTCCACTGATTTGGACAGGAAAATCCGTCCTTGTTAAGAAAAATACTGAATAAAACAGAGCTGTTAGAATATTTTTGGATATGGGCTATGTTTTTGTTTTGGGTTCTGCTGGAAATGCTACATTAACTTTGCCTCAGGGCACTAATTAACAAACTGGTCATTAATTGCTGGTAATAAGGAACTTGTCAGCAGTCATTGTTTCCTTAAACTGCCTAAATTTAAGAGGACAAGTTTAGAAGAAAGTACCTCTCTGAAAGTTCCTTGTCTATCCTCCCAAACAAGAGAAACTCCCAGTAGGTGAATAAAAAGGACCTTGGGTCTATTTATTGTTGGATACTGTTAGTTTCTGAAGCAACAGGGGTTCGTCTAGAAATGACCAGTAATGTGATGCTAGAATAAGCCGTTTCCTTGATAACGCTTCTTGCCTTTGACTGGAAAGAAACCTCACTAAAAATAGTCATGAGAGAGTGATTTCATTCCTGAAGATTGAAGTGGTAGCCATGTATGTATTTCTTGCCTGTCTTCACTTATCTTGTTCATGTAATAAATGGAATGATGACAGATATGTGCAGTGACATTACAGCCAGCAATAACAATTGCTGCCATTTACTCTGCAGGCGAAAAGTTGGGCTGAAATTGGAACAGGTATCTGAGGCCCCAGGGCATTTGGAGAGAGGTTACAATGCTCTGAGTTAGGGGTGGAAAAGTATTCCACTAAACAAAGATGACAGTAATTTCCAGGGAACTCACAGGCAACTTCTGGTTTTTGTATTCTAGAAGAAATAATACAATGCCTCTATTTTCATAGTTTCTTATTTTCAAAAAAGATGTGAAGAAGGGTACAACCACAGAGAAAGTTATTTTATTCAGAAGAGTTAGCAGAGGGCTTTTTTTGTTCTGTAGGTTATGTAGAGATTTTTAAAATAGATTTGACTTCTTAAAAACCAAACCAAACCAAAACAAAAAACCACAAAACAGATCTCTTGAGAATGAGTGAGTTGTTTAGCTAATGTATTTGCTTTTCTTCTGCTGAGGAGGCCAGTTTCTCATTTGATTAATGATGACCGAATGACCATCCCTCTTTTCCTCCCTCAGGTAACTTTTTTTGTTTTATTTTTTTCTTTGTTTTTCTTC
>NW_010514007.1:43093-48845 GCF_000687285.1 Phaethon lepturus
CCCCCCCCCCCCGCCCCGGGTTTGGAGAATTTAACCTTGACATTCCTGTAAGACGAGGTAGATTTAGATGATCTACTACGGCATCTTTCAGGCTTTATTTTAACATCCCATATTATAGTGGGAATGTTGATATTACTTAGACATATAATTGTGCTTGGATTATAAAAGCTTCTCCAAATTGACTTTGATTATTGCAAAATGAATCAATGGAGGAATAACCTTTGCTAGCATTTGAAATTTAAATGCATAAAAGTGTAGAGAAGTTGTGTTTCATATCCAAACTGAAAAAGTTTTTTGAAGACTCACAGGTCTTAATTCAAGAAAATCAGTCACATAATTTTAATTAGATGTAACCCCTCTCTTTATTTCCCTTTCTCTCTAACAACCTTGCAAGACTTGGAGAAAAAAAAAATCTGACGAAGCAACATATAAATGCACATCTCTTTGCCCCAAACCATTGCCAGTTTACTTACTGCATTTCTAAAAGGCATTTTGATATTAGAGAAGACTATTTTGGGAGCTTACATAGTTTTTTTTTATTCTGAATATTTTTTATTTTGGACTTTAATTAAAGGTGCACATGGGAAAGAAGCGTAGAAAAAACAATGGTTTCCTGAAACTTGACATATATAAAAGAAAACACAAACAACAGGAAACAGAAAAATGTAATGAGACTGCATGTCAGAAAAGATTTAGTGACCCTGTAGTGCCAAAATCAAGACACTTTAAACCTGATAAACTCTTTTAAAAGATTAAGTGTTCATCTCTGTTAAGCCAGATTTGCTTAAATGAGCAGTGAGAAACAATAGTCACTTTTGAGACTTCATGAATTCATGTTTTTTAATAACTGCCACAACAAAGGGAAGGACCAGTGACAACAACGTTTCCTTATGTTACTTGTGAAAATCAGGCCTACCTAATTCATCGAGGTTTTAAGCTTGCTGAGGAGGCATGGCAGAAGACAAAAATAATGGGGCTGGGTTAAACTCTAAAGGCACAACTGAATGGAGAAGTCAATTTTTGAAAGAAACCATCAAGGTTCTCTCAAATTCGGTATTTCTATCAGTATTTAGAAGGAGAATAAAGAATATGCCTCATTAAGTCTGCAGGTGATGCTAAGCTGGGAAGGGTGGGGAGGGGAGGGAAGGGAAGGCCTATACTGGAGAACTCGATTTCAGAATGATGAAAGGCTGTTGGTAGAAGGTGTTGTAACTTACAAGCCAAACATGAGTCAAATACACACTGCTTTTGTGGGGGAAGAAGGGAAAGTGTACAAGGATACTTGAGGGGAAGTGTATGTTGGATGAGGTATGAAGAAATCTTGTACTATGCTACACATGCTGAGGCAAGATGGTACTGAGTTTTGGAGTCTACCATCCCAGAATGGTGGGACCCAGTCGACAGAATCCAGTGGGCAACAGACAGATGACTAAAGCAATAGACCATCACTGAGAACGCCTTAAATTTGGGCTTGCTTAATCTAGAGAAGATTGAGTAAGCATATGATGATAGCCTTCAAATATTTGGAAGACTGCTACAAGCTACAAAGAATTAATTTTTAAAGTTATTTTTAATATGCCTACATAAGAAGAAATAATAAGCTTATAATGCACAGAGAAATATGAAGGTGAGATATTAGGAAAACTTTTCTTCCAATGAGGATATTGGTGAGTTACCAGTAGAAACTTTATATTGTCCACAGGCACTGTGGATGCGTTTTCACAGCCATGTTGGATGAACATCTGTCAATAAAGGCGTAAGTATCGTTGACTTTTGGAGTTGCTGTGGATTCATGGGTCTACTGTGGACTAGATCAAGGTCTGGGGGAGCTCATAGGATCTCTTCCAGCCCTGTGGCGATTCTGTGTAGTTAAACACCTTCCTGAGCCCAGTAAACTGGGAGGAAAATTATTTCTCTATCAGACTTAAAGCTTTAAAAACAAACAAACAAAACACCTATCAGCGAGGTGACAAGTCAGGGGGCGGGGAACATTTAAAGACAGAAAAGAAAGGTTCTGAGATTTAATTATAATGGTGTCAGTCATTGTATTATATTATAACTGGACAGTAGATTGGGGAGGACAAAGTAAGGGTTTATGTTGCGAGGACCACCTTTGAGCCCCTTTCTGGAGCTGGGATTCTAGTAGGGATTATACCAAAATATAGCAAAGAGCTGATTGTGCCTCCAGAAGTTTAAAACCCAGATGAATGACAAGAAACAACATGTGGATGAAGTAAATAGGTAGAATTGGATGGTGGGAGGATGAGCTCATTTACAGAAGAATAGCTATCACCCAATGCATCTCTCTTCTTGGCTGCATGTTACCGGCTGGCAGTGTTCGGTTGGCCTTGTGGCAGAAGCAAGCCTTAAGGTGGGATGAAATCCAAACTAAATAGCTCTTTATTTTGAGCTAAACATATTCTAATCTTATTAAATGTTTAGGGGAATTTCGGGGAATTTTAGAGGGACAGGTAATGGAGCAGTGGGTAAAGCTCAGTAGCTGGATGAGTTCCTGTAGAAACCTGTTTCTACTGCAGAAAAGGGAGCGAGGGGTGGGGACTGAATTCCTCCTTGTGCTCATGAGAATGTCACCACCTTCAGTGTTGGCCAGTACGGGGCTTAGATGTGCCCATGTGGTGCGTGTTCTCCCTGAGTGTGGTGTTTGTTTAGAGTTGGAGGCTTGGCTGTGCACTGGTGAAGGTTAATCCACCTTCTTTGTCGAGCGAGGTTAAAGAAACCAATGGCTTGAGTACTGAGATGACCCTCAGTACCCTTTGGTTTCACACCTGATTCTTGCTGATTCCAAGTTCAGCCTTGGGAAAGTAGTCTGCCTAACTTATTTTTTTTTTTTCCATATTTCTGAAACAATATTTATTTACTTAATAGAGAAGGATTTTGAAGATTGGTGAATTACCTGTAGGTAATGGAAATGAAGTGCTAGACACTGTTATCAATAAAACCATGAAAAACAGTACCTAAGTATGATATAAATAACAAACATTAATCTAGTGAAGCATTTCAGGAATATATGTGCAACAGTATTTTTCTTTCTACTTTTAGAATTTGCTTTATTTGCATTTCATTTGTGATTTTCTTTGGGCTATTTTAAAATCCTTGGGAGTTAAACACGACAGGTTGCACATGAAAAGAAGAATTGCATTGGAATATGATTTACCACATTTTTCCCATGCCATGAGTATATGAATTCCTGCTTACATAAGAAAATATTTGAACATAAAAAGCAATAATTTGGAATCAGATTGTGCAGGATGAATCATGAGACAAAATCTCATTAGCGATCCAAAAAAATATTCTGGCGTTCCTGCCAGAGTGTTTTCATAAAACATTTTTTTCTGAAAAGGAATTACTCAGAAGGTAACAATTTAATAATAAAAAAAAAAGGCAACAGAAAATTGCAACCTGATTAACCCTATTATGATAGCTTACATATTTTTGCAAGGAAAACTGTATGTATTGTATGAAAAAAAAAATTAAAAAAAACCCAAAACTGTGGTACCTTTTCCCTGATATAGATTACTCTTCCAGGGTCCCTTCTGTTCTACTACTGCAGCACAGGAAGCTCTACCTCAACATGAGGAAAAACGTCTTTACTGTGAGGGTGACGGAGCACTGGAACAGGCTGCCCAGATGGGTTGTGGAGTCTCCTTGTCTGGAGACCTTCAACACCCAACTGGACGTGTTCCTGTGCAACCTGCCCTATGTGATCCTGCCTTGGCAGAGGGGTTGGACCAGATGATCTTCAGAGGTCCCTTCCAACCCCTACCATTCTGTGATTCTCCAAGTGGGATTGGAGTCCCACTTCTCTTGTTTGTTTGATATAAATAGAATTATTGGGTAGTGGAATGAAATCATGTACAGCCTTTATGCTTTTTTTTTTTTTTTTTTTTTTTTTTTTTTTTTTTTTTTTGAAAGCCAAATCTATCCAAACTTCCAGGTCTTTTGTGTATAGTGTGAACATCATAGGTTGCAAGTTATCAGCTTTTTTTCTTTCTCTCGTTGTGCTTCTGTGCTGAAAGCATCAGCCTGTCTTCACCTTTCAGCCATCTTCTGTGGGAAATGCTGCTTGAAGTTTCCACTCCTAGATTAATCTCACCAGGATCAGAAAGGATGCACAGGATAGTGAGTCTATCCCGTGCCTCCAGGAAAATACTGCAGAAGAGGCACCGTAAGTCTCTGACAGGGCTCTTGCTGACACTGAAGTGTGCCAAAATTAATGTGGCCATTTTTCTTGGAAAAGGAAATACTTTTTTTTTCTTTTCCTATCCTTTCAGCATGAGAAAGGAGATGTCAAATGTGAAATGTTTCGTATGCAAAATATGCAAAAATGGTTGCTGCTTTAGAAATTGTGCAACATAAAAATATAAATTAGTAATTTTGTGGCAGTTTTGAGCTGAGTGATTATTTTAACGTGATAGCATTGGTAACTCCAAATCTGCATGGGATTGCCTTTGATGTTATCCAAATGGGTAGTTCCCTGTAACTGGATCTATACTAGAGCTTACGTGTAAGTTTTGATAGATCTTCCAGTTAAAAAGTAAATTTAAAAAAAAAAATTGTCAAAACATTCAACTTCACATTTTAAAATCAGTTTTACAAGTTGAAAGCAATTAACTATTTGGCAACTTTGGACAATTCATGTTTTAATAAAGAAAGAAATATCTCAAGGCTGACTTTTTGTTCTAAAAAATTGATAACATTTCTATAGTCCCAGTTGGAATACACAGGCTTTTTTCTTGCCTGTGAGAAGGGTCTGATACTTCAATTTTTCAGTACAACTTTTTGAGATCTTTACCATTCTAGAAACACAGGAAATCTGTTTTCCACTCCTTCAAGCAGAGGCACAAACTTGTGGCCGTACAACACATTTATTGAAAAAAGGCACTGTATTACACAGTATTGTTTTACCAGTGTATGTACAGATAGCTACCTGAAATGAGGTAGTTAACCGTTAGTACCTTGGAGCCAGGAGCTAAGCAGAAGCTGCTGTCCTTCTAGCAACCGTGCTGGGTTGTCAACTCAAATGGCAGTCCCTGTGGTTCACCTTTCTATAGGGGTGCTACCTATGGAGGACATTAGAAAGCTCCTAAACCTAAGTGTGCTCAAAGGTCCTTCCAGTTCCTCCTGCGTGGTTTGTTTGTGGGTTTGTTTTTTTTTTTTTGGGGGGGGGGGAGGTGTTTTGGTGGGGTTTTGGTGTTGGGTTTTTTTTTTGAGGTGGATGGTGGTATACAGTCAGCATGCTGATCTTCAGCTTTTTTATTTTTGTTGCACTGTCCATGAACATATCTCTTAGCGTGTTCCCCCAAATAACTTTTGGATCCGCTGGCTTACTTCAGACAAGTTTGACGGAGGAGTTGGTAAGACCCTGTCAGTGTTCCCACCAGGGAAAGGGCAGTGGTACGCAGTGCACATACAGTTGTACGTATGTGTACTATTTTCCCGTAGTACGCATCAGAAAATTCACAGGGCACAGAGACACCAGAAACACTACAATTACGGGGGGGTGGGGAGGGAAGGGAATGAAGCTTACATCTTCCTAAGTAGCTATTTGAACCTTCCACCTCTTCCAATCTCTAGTTCTCATAAACTACTTCTTTCAACCCTTCCTTTTTCTCACCTGCCCCCCCCCAATCTCCGTAAGTACAATAACACCTGCTTGCACGCCGGCCGATTCCAAAGCAAAACCTCCCAGAGCGACCTGGCGAAGAACGCGGAGGCAGCACACGGAATATAG
>NW_010514008.1:0-15122 GCF_000687285.1 Phaethon lepturus
AGGTCCTTTCAAACCTTAGTGATTCTGTGACTCTGTGATTTTTTCTCTTTCACTCATGACCTGCTCCTGTGTGACTCATACTTTATTTAAATATGCCTTTGGCTTTCATAGCATCTCAGTGTCTTCCATTTTTGGAAATCAAACTAAGTGATTAGAGCAAAACCTTACCATTCATTTCACTGAAGACTGAGCCAAAAAGGGTGACTGCAAAATGCAGGTTACTTGTTTATGGGAACAAGCTAATTTATAAACTACAGACTTGGGGTTTTTTTCTTTTTAAAAAAAGTTTTTATTGCATAATAATGGATGCAAAATGAATATGTAGATAGTACACTGACTTTTTAAGGTGTATACATATTCACTTGGTAAAATACAGGGGGTGACATTTTGAACACCTTTAGTATTGACCTAGTCTTCTTCTCATTTCAGACTTCGTATTCACTTGGTAAAATACAGGTGGTGAGATTTTGAACACCTTTAGTATTGACCTAGTCTTCTTCTCATTTCAGACACTTCTAGCGGCTGCAAAAGAAAGGATTTCTGTCAGGGCTGACTGCTGTTGAAAATCCTACCCATCCTGTTTAGTAGTCATTATCACTTTGTATTATTTTATGAATACAAAATCTCATATAAACAACATAAGGGAACAAGCTGTGACTTTAGAGTAGCAATGTTGAGCATTTCATTAGTGCAACAGTGAGTGACATAAGAAACTGCAGTTTCAGACACACACTTATAGTCCTGAAAGTGCTGCATATCCATCTAAGTCAAAATTGCCTATACTGAATGAGGATAGTAAGTTAACATGGCTTTGAGAGGGACAAACAGAAAAGATGCTTGGTTGCCAGAAATACAGATCTATTCTTATCATGGTTTTTATAACCAGTAATTTCTACAGATACATTTTTTTAAATAAACCTTTTATGATGTAATTTCAATGAATTAAGTAAAAGAAGTACAACTTTCAAATCACTTAATCAGACCTAGGCCATTGCATTTCCCTGATGTATTCTTGTGTTGTGTCCTGAAATCTGCATTTTGAATGAGTTCATTAAAAAGTATGTTATGCAATTTGAATTTGAAAATCCTTTAACTGGATAAAAATATAACTACTGTGCTAATTAGAGATTGTCTAGATTTATCTAACTTAATTTTCGTACCACTCTCCACTGGCCTGTCAGTCAGATTTTCTTCCTTCTTCCTCCTCTCAGTGAAAGTGCTTGAACAACATGAATGACAGGTAACTTGGTTTTTCATAAAAAGGTCTTTTGGATTATTACAGAAATTTGGGCAGGGGAGAGCTGTAGATTATTTTTCTGTATCCTTTTCAACATTTTGAAACATTTTAAAATTACGAACTGCAAACAGAGAACCTGAAAGTAAGTCTTGGGAGTTCAAGTATTCAGGGAATACTGAGCATGACAGCCAGCACAGAGAGGGAGTAATGGTGGTGAACTGTCTGTGTGTGGTTCTGCTACATTTTCACTATTTCTGAAAATTGTAAGCAGGATTCTGTATGGAACAGGCCCTTTTAGAATTAATTCCACCTTATCTCTTGTTCTTGTGCTTCTTGGTAGTAAATACCTATCTTGTTTACGCTTTTTTTCTCATTTGTGTCTTATTTTGGAAACTCTGATCAACCTTGGAGAGTATCTACTGCACTAAATGCATTAACACAGCCAATATTGCTACTGCTGAGAGGTTTGGAATAAGGAAGAATGTGCTTGGGAAGTGGCTGCTCCAGGTCACACTAATGTGGATAAGATGGAGAAGTTTGAATTACTGGTTTTGTGTGGAAAACCAGAAGCATATAGCTTCCAGAAAAGTCAATCGCTTTAAAGCTGTTGCATTCACTTTTAGAATGTTCTTGTTTTTCTTTAATTCTCTCTCTTTCTGTGCTTCTTTCTCTTTGTGCTTCTCCTTATACACTTTTCCCAAAAGGTAGTGAGTGTTTTTCTCACCTTTCCTGGACAAGTTCCAGCCACAGCAGGCTGATTTATTTCAGAGTGTTTATGCAGTTTTTCAAAGGTGAAGATACTTAGCTTTGGCTTAAATCTGTGTTATAAAAGTGACCCTGTCAAAGCCTGCTGTGGAGCAACTGCAAGCCGAGTTGCTTGTGTGTGTGCCAGGAGAAACTGTCAAGGGAAGAAAGGGAAAGCTGCAGGAAATGGGGAGAGAACTGTTGGCGTTGCCTAAAATGGGCCTTTCAGATTTGCTCTACTTGACAAATCTTTACTTCCTCTAATTTAGCTCTATTATTTATTTATTTATTATTGTTTGGAAATCAAATAAATAAGAAGAGAATACACTCATCAATGGAATTTGAGTAGAACAATGTATAAAAATATTTCTGGTTATCAATGTCAGGTTGGAAGTCTAGAATAAGACTCCTTAAGAATGAAAAGCTAAGATAATTTTATTCCTTTTCTTTTTATGATTTTTTCAAAATAATTTGTAAAATTTTTATTAGACAGATATCAAAATCAAAAAGGTGTGCAAAGTTATGGTTAGTTATCATGCGAGAACAAGGAAAGAAGCAGCAAGAAGGAAATAAAATATAGTAGGCCCTGAATAAATTCATGCTTTCCCCTGATGGAACTGGTTATTAATCTTTGTGTCTTGGAAATAAAAAGATGCTTCACATTCCACTAATCTCCCAGCTCTGCTTTATGAGCCAGATATTTGTCCCACTAGTTTGTCAGGTATGCAATGGTGCTGCAAGCAGCACACAAATTACTTGCTAAGGTCAATGACATTGCTAATTTCTTCTTACTTAGGGAACCCATCAGTGACCAGCTTAATTAAGTGCAAGCTGGATTCTACTCCTATGCAAATAGTGCTGATAGATTATACAAACTATAGCAGGAGAAAGAAGACAAATAGTCTGCAAAAAGCTATATGTGTTATTTTACTCTCTTTGCCTCTGGTAAGTAAATTGGCTGAGACATTTTAGTAAGTAAAGATAGGAGTTGTTCCAGGGCTATTCAAAACTCAGGAAACATGACTTCGGCATGGCTTTCTTTATTTTAAATACAGATTTTACTTTTAGTTTGCGCGATTAGTATTTTTTTCTTTCAGACAAGGTTAGCTATGACTGAACTTTAAACCAAAGGGATTATCCCTGAACAAAATTGTTGCACTTAGGATGGCATTCAATACCCTTGCCTCAATCTAAGCCTTCAGGGTGTGTTCAAGTACACTAAAGGAAGATGAAATCTATCTGCTAGGCTAAGTTCCATTATTCAAGCCTATGTATTAGGATTTCTCAATGGCTGAGTGTCTTCTGTACCAGCTTTTTTTCAGGCAGGTTTTGCTACCTACTCATAACTACAGTTTCAATCCATATTTATTCCCAATAAATGGGATCTGCCAAAAAGCTGTAAAGGAGGATGCTTTACCATGCCTACGGTAGTGGTCATGTTCCTTAATAAGAGTTGAGATGGAGGATAGTCTATGCCTCAGCTTACCTGTGAGCTGTACAAAAGCAGCAGTAGCAAGGTATGCCAGGTTCCCTGCACCCTCTTACACAGACGGTGGGGCCTCACATTTGAAGCCAGTTTTAATGTTATTTTAAGAGAAAAGTTTCAATGGCTTAACTGAATAACATTAAAACACTAAAATATAATTTATAAAACTGGATGGAAAATCATTACATCTATAAAATTTACTTGCACTTACAATAATTTTAAATAATATTTACGTGACAATAAGGTCTTAAATAGAAATTAAAAATGACCAGTTGTGTCTAATGTTTGCAGTCTTTTCAGTTACCAGTTCACTATGATTTATTTCCCTGAAACTTTCTAGTATTTTGAAGTCATAAAAGGAAACAAAGGTTCCTTTCAATGTTGGAATGGCTTCATATTCAGGCACTTAGTGTTTATGTTTCTGATTGCTGGTGTATACTGTATCAGCATTAAAGTGACCAGGATATATATTTTGAAAGATTGTTACTGTTACTGCAACTTATTTTACCTCCATTAATTAATTTACCTCCACTTATTAATTTCATCAGGTGGACTTTGTTCTGGATTCAGTTAATTGTCAGACTGGATGAAATGTTGCAGCTTTACACATAACAGTATCCTTGACACAGCTGCAGAGCTGATATAAGTTAATGTAATTGTTTGTGTGTAAGATCCTTGGTATTGACCTCAGAGACATCAAATTCTGCCTTTAGTAACACTCGTATAAATCAGGAGTAGGTCCACTGATTTCAATTACTCAGTATTTACAGTGAGGTGGAATGGAGAATATAATTTGCCCTATATGTCTAAATTTAACCTTGACACAAACATGCACAGTCCCTATTTACTCGAATGAAGTGGTTAGGGAATTCAAAGATCATATTGGTAAGTGGAGAACAGTGATGAAAAGTGTAAAAGTCAGAAAAAGTAGCTGAATGGATAGTTTAAATTAGAGAAAACACAATTTCATCTTCCCTGCCACCCCCAAAAAAATCTTCTGCTTTGAAATTTCCTCATCTCTTATCAGAACTAGCTGTTTTGAGAGTCATCTTTTTGGGTGACTGTGGTGCAGTATGGCTTAGTCTTAATTTTGTCTCAGTGAAGAACTATTCTAATTTATGTACTTATGTCTCCAGTTTCTGCTACTTGACTCCATGGAAACAGAAAAGTTAGATGTCTAGTGTCTTAAACCAGACTGAAAGTTTATCTAAAACAGAAAGCAGTTATTCTTAACACAAGGTTTTGGTATTTATAGTGAACAATGGTTAATTTAAGTCTGAAATATTATCTAGAAAGATGAGATTATGAAGAAATAGTTAAAATGCAGCTTCAGGGTTATACATGAAATATAGTGGGGGAAACACAACTGATGATGCCTTACACCCAGTTATGTGGACTGAAAATAAATCTTTATCAGTTTTTTATATCTAATGAGACTATAATAACTAGTCTTATAAAATATTAAGCTTTTTCCAGGAAAAGAATCCACACCTTTTCTTATGCCTGCAAAGAACCATGTAGTTCATGGTGCTCTATAAATAACGATATTGGGTGGTCCTTGAACCTCAACATTGACTGTTTCAACTGACTAAAATGGAAAGTTTTTTTTTTTAAAGTCTACAGCATTCTCCACAGAAATTATTTTTATGCCTCTTGCTTTCACAATACATTTTATTCTCTGTCCCATAGATAACAATTCCTTGTGATATGGATATAATGATGTTTGTTAAAATTTCCCATGGGTGGTAAATATTTTCCCATTTTCTGTACCTGTCATTAAATTGTATTCCCTGTCCAGAAAATAACAAAAGATGATAGCATAAAGTACCTATCTGGGTCATCACAATTAAATTGTATAGAAATAGATAGAAGAAAACTTAAAATTGGTTCCTTTCCTCTGCAGAGACTTCTTCCTCCAGTGTTTCCTACGGATGGGCATCTTTAAACTTTAAAACCAGATACCATGCTGAAACTATGTCCCAGAATAAAATTATTTTTGTGCAGTAGGTATGTTCTGCAAAACTGAGTATTGCAGCTGTCATATTCATTATGAAAACCCCAGCATGGAAACTTATTTCCTTCTCTGACATTGAGGCCACACTTGCGTGCACACACACCCTTCTGATTGGGAGATATGAACTTGTACTGGGCAAGCTGGGTTTTTTTTTGTTTTGTTTTTCCCTCATGTACAGAGGAATAATCTCTTCCTAATAGAATCCTATCACTGACTGATTATTTCATACCCACTAATGTATTTAGCTTCGTACTAATCCTCTCCAAAGATAAAACAGCGTAAGTTTTTAAAGAGAGAGAGGTGTCAAAAGGTACAGTTGTGCATCTAGTAAGAATTCCAAGGGTACAGAAACAATTCAGTTACAGCTCCTTCTGCAATTCAAAGGTGTCTAAATTTTTTGTAGATCATAAGAAACAAGTGGTAGAAAACCTCACATTTAATTCTTAGTTTCAGGCTGATTGACGTGTTTTTTATTCAAGCATCTTGATATCAAAATCAGTGAGCTCTTTCTCTGATTTTCATGTGGTTCTGATGAGCATTTTCACTGGTATTAATGCTGCGTTCCCTGTTATTTGGATACAGAACTGCTTCCAGTTTTAGAGCCAGGTATTTAACCTTGAAGAAATACATTCTGTATATCCTGATGTTGTGAATTTTGACCTTATAAAAGCATGTCAAATTAAGACTAATTAAATTTTTGCTTTTATATTTACCCAGTCCCTTAGAAGTTTAAGATAATCCCTTCTGCCTCCCTCAGATTTTACCATCTCTGTATGCCTGTGGTGAGCAAGATACAGTGAACAGAATTCCTAACATTTTGCATGGCTTCTTGAATCAGAAGGGGCTGAAAACTCAGAACAAAAAATTGTTACAGGACATCAGAGAATATTAGATTGCTTTCTTACATGGATAATCCTACTAGTGGGATGTTGTATTCAGGGATGAATGAAGATAACAGGAAAACTGAATTGCTATTCTACTTCTAGTTTATAGGTGATATTTTGATAAGAATTAGCTGGTACTATATATATATATGTACTAACTTCATCATAATTTACTTTGTAAGTTTTACCAGCTAAACTTGGGAATAAAATACAGGTTTGTCTTATAATGCATTAATATCATCCTCTATGTGAATTAATGCAATACCAGAATTTTAATGTCTGTCATCGCTCCCAATGCAAATCATGAAGAAAATTAATTCTGGATGTGCTCACTAGTCCTCAAACTCACTGAAATTTAATGGGACATGAAAATGAGTGTATTAGAACAGAGTAGACTTTTGGCCCACCGCTGAACTTGAGAAGTAACAAAACCCTGAGAGGAAACCTGAGAAAGAATACTGTAGGTGGGTATGGATAGAGTGGAAAACGTTTCTCTTCAGAGTTGCACAGCAAGTTTATAAACTAAACAACGTTTTCATTACTCATCCACAAGGTCAACGATTAGAGATAAGTAGCCTTCACACTACTGTTCAATCTGCGAACACCATTACAAAGAATTTCCCATGAGCATCTACTAAATATATGTGGGATACATCTATTGCACACAAAGTCTTGAAGACATCTACAACTTAGGCTTTTAACCACTGGAGAGTTAAAACAGAAGAACGTCAGTGGAGAAGGAATATATTGTTCAAAAAAGCTACACTGCAAGTTACCTTTACTTCTCTTTCATAACTATAGAATTTGTCAGTTAAGTTTTTCAGATGCTATGGCAATTTATGGCTCAATGTGATAAGAACTCAGAACAACACTGCTGAGATATTTCCCCCACTGATTTTGATGCCCATCCTCATCAAGCATTTACTGTAATCACATGGAAAGAAGAACTTGTTTATTAACTATGGAAAATAGTGCATCTCTAATGTATGTAGTCAGGGACTGTGGGATACAGATGTTCCTCTAATTACACTACAGTGTCCTGACAGCTTATTCTGGGTATAGGCAGGGAAAATTAATCTAAATTAGACAAAAATTTAAAAAAATTACTATATACTTATTGCCAACAGCTTTGATTGGAAATTATATGAGTCTTTTAAAAGCAAAATCAGGTAAGCAAAATAAAATATTATGTTATCAGTTATTAATGAAATGAAGGAAGAAACGTCTATGTAGTTCATGTATCTATGAGCTCTCCTGCTCTTTTAACATTGCCTTCTTGACTTGGACTCCATTTCATTTTTTTGTATTTCTTCTTGATTTGTTCCAATGAAATAGATGTTTTCAGCATAAAGCAATGCTCTCACCTAAAATAATTTAGACTATTAGAGACAGAAAATGAGAATGAAGATAGCAAAGTAGGAGCAAATTTACACTTTTAAATCATTTCAGTTTATCATAGGTATACTCAAAAGAAATCAGTTCAGCAGTAACTAGCAACAGAAGTGCTTATTAGGGTCAGTGATTATGGTGATCCATGAAAAGAACTTAAACATTTTGTAAAAAAAAATGTTTTACACATGCAGTGAGCTGTTACTGCTATACATAATGCATTTTGTTCCTTCTTTAAGAGATTTTTTTTTTTCTCCAACCAACACTGGCTCTTTCTGTTGAGAGATTTTTAAAACTAGCTTTTCATAATATTAAAGGCAGCAGGTTCATATAGATTGCAACTTGACTGAACACCTGTCTTTTGTTTAAATTGGATCTTCCCCCCCCAATAATAGAAAATAAAATTCATTGAAAGCTATTAAACATAAAGGGATACATCTTAACTTCGTAAATTTCCAAGGAATTTGCAGAATATACGAAGGAATTTTTACTGCATGATTGTCTTGTTTCATATTCTTCTCCAAGAACTTAATTTACTGACTAACATAGCATGCAGGAGGTAGGTCAGTCTAACTTTTACTGTGCTTTATTATTATAGCTGTAATAGCAATGTGAGGAAAATAACACTTTTAAATAAATGTGTATGATTTGCAAACAGCAAAAAACATAGGTTTAATGTGATTCATGCCCTGGGCTATATTTATGGTGGTAAGAAAACTTGCATTATTTTTCCATGATAAAAAAAAGCTGAGATGAAAACATAAATTATGACTTCTTAAGAAAATAATTACTGTAAAAACATAAATTGTTGTAAAGGAATCTATGCAAGGCCCATTAAAGGAATTAACTCATGTTTTCCCAGTGTACACCTGAGAGGATGAATACATTTATGTGAGCTTGTTACACAAAACATTTGCTTTTGAACAATGTGTAGTTATTAAATCACTAGCTGCAGAAGATTCTTAAATCTAGGAAGGATAGTTGGTAGCCATTTTGTCTTCTGTGCTGAAATTGGTGAAAGCCTGATATTACTGCTTTTAGTCCTTAGGTGATTTCCGACTGTTCTTCAGCAAAGATTCTGACGTACAAGCATCCTGATAAAACAAAACTGTGTGTTTTCTTATGTTTCTTTGTGAGAAGAGGTGAGTGTATGTGAACTGATGTGCAGCTACTGCTTTTGTGTTCTTTGGTACTATAACCTGACAGAGCTAATGAAGACAAATGGTTTCATTCAACAGCTCTGCATGTGTTGGGGTCTTTTTAACTTATTTGCAGCTCTTCATAGTCTTGTTTTGCATTAGGATGCTTGTGGAAATACTATGTGTGTAGTGTTACTTCCTTCATATTCTTTATTCTATTAGCAAGTTTCCCATTTCTTCTTAAGCTTTCCTCTTCACAGTTTTGTTGGGTTATATAGGAAGGAAGATAACAAGTAATACTGCTACTAGCATGAATAAAAAAGAGAAAAAAAAAATCTTTCATATCTGCTGAGCTATACACACTGCTTGCTAATTCTTTGGTTTGGTTTGGGGTTACACACTGATAACCACTTTTCAAAGGGCTTTTTGCTTTGTTTTGTGTCTTTGTGTTTCATGAGATGGTGTAATGGTAGGAATTCAAGCGTAAATCAGAATTATGTGAAATTGGATTTTTTCTCTTTTAAAACATTGAGATACAATAATGATTTCAAGCAACCTTTATGGAGATACATAGCTTCTTTCCTAAAATAAACTGTTAGCAAAACCAACTGTGTTTTTTTAATTCTAAAAAGCTCAAGAAAATGCATAAAATTATGTGGAAAGTTTAGGCTATGTTATGTTTTACATATATTTGTCCTAAGATAAGGATTGGACCTCAACTTAGTGTGGGCAGAAGGCAACTGGAGATTAATTACCATTTACAAAACCAATCCCTACTAGAAATGTAATAAAATTGTCATTTAAAGTGAAAAACAGTAGTAAGAATCATTAGTTCTAATTTAGATGCTTAAAAGCTGTGGCTAAACCTTAACCAGTCAGCTAAAGATCTTTTCATAATCAACATATGGAAACAAATAGTAGTAGAGGGCAGCTCATATGGTCCTCCAGAGAGGGGCAACAAAGCTGGTGAGGGCTCTGGAGAACAAGTCTTATGAGGAGCAGCTGAGGGAATTGGGATTATTTAGTCTGGAGAAGAGGAGGCTGAGAGGAGACCTCATTGCTCTCTACAACTACCTGAAAGGAGGTTGTAGTGAGGTGGGCATTGGTCTCTTCTCCTAAGTAACTAGTGATAGAATGAGAGGAAATGTCCTCAAGTTGCGCCAGGGCAGGTTTAGATTGAATATTAGGAAAAATTTCTTTACTGAGTGATCACACATTGGCACAGGCTGCCCAGGGAAGTGGTGGAGTCACCATCACTGGAGGTGTTCAAAAAATGTGTAGATGTGGCACTTTGGGACATGGTTTATTGGCCACAGTGGTGTTGGGTTGATGGTTGGACTTGATCTTAAAGGTCTTTTACAATCTTAATGATTCTATGATTCTATGTCAATCTGAACACAAGATGAAGAAGTATGTAGAGGTGCCCTTTTGTTTCCTTTGTGTATAAAGGAAACATAGAACGACTAGCCCAGGCTTAGAAGCACAGCTTTCCAACATAATCAGTGGAAAACACATACTGCTATTTAGTTTATTTTTTCACAGTAGAAACTTCTGATCCCTTCTGAGTTGTTTTTTTCTTTTTAAAAATATAAACAAGTACAAAAAGAATCTCCTCATAAGAAAAGAGGTCTTAATGAGCACTGGATTTTAAAATATCAAATAGGTTGAAGTTAGTGATAAGGCAAAAGAACTTCGATATTTAGGACAGACTTAAGTTTCGGATCAGATAGTTTTTATTATTTGGCTATTCAATGGCCTGTGAATCAAACAAGATTAACTGTTAGGCTACGGTGTAAAAGGCACTTGATGGAATGCATATGAACATCCATATAGTTTATGACAATCATAAACAATTGCTGTGACATATCATAGTCTCAGCAAGGAGGTGGAGGAATTAGCATAGAAACAGTTGTGTTGCTAGGAATTACTCTTCCTTCCCCCCATCCCCTAGAAATATTAAAATTTATGTTTGCCTTTGTTTCAATTCCACAGTTCTCAAAATCTATTTGGATTTTGCAGTATGGGGAAAACTGGTCTTAAAAATATCATGACACTGCATGATGGGAACTGTAGTTCAGCAGTTTCATTTGCTTATTCTACGCCAGGAAAGAAGCTGCCTTCTTGGATTGAGGTTTCTGTGCTTATGCTCTTTCCTTCATCTGTTACAGTTCACTACCACTGCCCGATTACTACCTGATCGTGCCCCACAGCTTCTGTAGTTATTTAATTTTGAAGAAAATCCACTACCTTCATGCTATGCAGAAAACTTTTATGTGGAAGAAAAAGACAGGTTTTAAAGGTTTCTATTTAAAATACTTTTGGAAGAAAAAGTTTTGTCCAATCACGGAAGCCTTCAGTCCATCTAATGATTATGGCAAACTCATTGAAATGAACTATAGGGACCTGATATATGGGTAAGAAAGTTCCTTGTGTAAGATGTCAAAATGAAAAGTTTCCCAAACATTAATATGAATTCTTTAATATGAATAAAATGCTGGCCTATGCTGTGTTATCAGTGGTGAAATTCTGAGTAATACATTAATTTAAAACAGCTCCTGTCTGAAGTTAAAAGCACTTTTTTACCATGGTTAATGGGCAACAGCACAGACGTAAGAGCTTTCATACGAGGACTATGATACATTTTCTTAAAAAAAAAAAGGAAAGCTGCTTTTATAATTCAGTTACATCTTTTTTTTTGCAAGTACAGCTGTATATAGACAGCTCTTCACAGTCTATCCATTTCTTGGTGTAGAGGGCAACACCTCTGCTGTTCTTTCCTTATCTGTTCCTTCTCAACAGCCTGTAGCCATTGATAGCTGCACTCCAGTCATGGATTCATCCCACCAAGTTTCAGTTTTGTCCTTCCTATATCTTCATAGAAACAAAGTGGTACAAAATATAAGTTTTTTTTTTCACAAATAGTTGTGTGGAGAGGCAAAGAAATATATTTTCCATGAAAAGCAAAGGATCCTAGATAATAGACACACTTTCATTTTAAAATATATTCTGGGTGTGCATATTTGAATTAGATTCTTAAAAGTCTAGCGAAACAGTACCAAAACAATTTGTTGTCTTAAAGCTAGTCATTCAAACATAGACACTCATTCTTTTAGGAGAAGAAAATGACAGCTTTGTAAGACTATCTACAATATCTCTACACTACTTAACAAATTAAACTTACAGAGACCTAGACCTAGCAAAGCATTTGTCAGTATTTTGTAAAGTAATTGTATTTTCTAAACCCTAAATTAATCAAGAGGATTAATAATAATTCAACAGAAAAAAAATATGTCTAATCCCAGTGTGGTATTTCAGGATAGGGGAGTGTTCTCAGTTATTTCTTCTCCCAGAACAGATTGAAAATGGCTTTTAGAGGCTATTTCTCAACCATCTGTTTTAAAGAGAACGAAAAAGAATATAGTCCCCTCTCTTCTGCTCAGCTCAGAAATGTAGTTATTTGGCTCAAATAGGTGGTCATTCTGCCCTGTCTGAAATGGAGGACAGTAAGAGTATATTCTTGGATCTTCAAGGATATTCAAGGATAGATTCTTGAACCTAATTACCACTAAGATAATGAAAAAACAACCCAAAAGCAAATAAATAAATAAATAAATAAATAAATAAATAAATAAATAAAGTCAACCACAAAACCACAATTTTTAAAAGCTTTAGTAGTGACAGTAAACATGAACTCGAACGAAGTGGTAGAAAATACAGCGTATTATATGTATTCTGTGATCTGCTTGCATGATTACTATTTAGTTTTAAATTTCACTGTAGCTTGTAGTTACTTTTCTATTGAGTAGAGTTATGGTCTTACTGTAGGAGGAAAGAGTTGGATTCAGACTTCTTAGGGAGACAGGACCATATGATCTGAACCATCATTTTAATTTAAAGTGCAGAAGCTCAGCCAATCCGATGATAGGAATACTTGCTTCTGGAACTGTTAGGGCAGACATCTGGTTCAATGCAGTTTTCATTGGGTGAAAGGACTTTTGTCTGTATACAAGTTTACCTTTCTTGAGTGATATGCAACCATCAATGGTATTGATAAAGGCAGGTGATTCCAAGCTTCAAGTTTATGGCCCAAAACGATTTGACCAGCTGGGAAAATAAGTTGTGGTGATCAGATCTTCACATGAAGTTGATTTTACAAATGTGTATCTGCCACTACCACAGAAATATGACTACATCCCACAAGCCTCTTCCTCATGCAATCACACCATTATTTCAATTACATAAAAACTCTCTTTTCTAAAAGAGTTGTCATGATTAAATTCAGAATTCCTTTGATTACATGAGACTTCAATTATCTGAATCTTTTGTTCTTTAGGACTTCAAAGTATGCAAGAATGTATTGTATTATTATGTTGTGGTTGCTTGCCTAACGGAAATAACAGATATTATCCCTCTCTCCAATGTGTGACTCTCTGTAGAGGCCATCTGGTCCTTAAGATTCTGGATGTCAGTCTGATGCTAGTACGTTGTGTATTTATATTTACACATATGTCCCAGTAAAGTCAGGATAGCAGCATATTCTAAAGACAACATATTCTAAAGCTATGTGAGAGTGTTCACATCTGACCAGCCCATAGGGCTATCATATGCCTCTGTTAATTTGTATTTCAGAGAACTAGTCTAAAGATGAAAAAATAAGTAGAATGTTTTCTGTTAAGTAGCCAACACTTTCCTCATTTTTGAGAATGGGACAAGGACACTTTTGTCGCCTGCACAAATATGGACATTTTTATAATTTCTAATTAAGAGTTCCTCAAAAATGTATTGCGTATATTTGAATTTGTAAATCTCATCCTTCATTTAATCATGATACTGCAACAGTACAGGAAGGATTGTCATATTAGTAGTATTATTTATTATGTACTGGAAAAATAAAGTATAAATGCAGAGTTGGATACATGTCTATCACACTGAAGGGAAGACAACACTGGATTAATCCAGCTCCATTTGCAAATATAGTGGGAAAAACTTCCTGAGTATACTAAAGTATAAATTACTGCTTATGTACATAGTTAGTATTTGAAAAAAAAAGAAAAAAATTCTTCAATTCTTTCACAGATCTCTTTTCTAAGATATACCATTAATACATTTCTTTGATTTCTAGAGGTTATTTCAGTATTTTCCTTTAAATTTCTAATTTGATTCTTTGCAAATTACATGGGTAAAAATGCCTTGATGATATTTTAAAATATTTTTTGCACTTCTGCTTCAGTGCTGTAATTGACACTTTGTTAATACATTATTTCTCTTTGGCATGCCTTTTCAACTGCTGCCAATCTTAACGTTCTCCAAGTCAACCATGAAATGTATTATGTGATTACAAACCTATGATCATACAGTAGTTCATGTTTCAAAAAAAAGAAAAATGTTCAGTCACCCCAATCCATACAAAATGTTAACAAAATAAGTAACTTAGATGATATATTAGTTCGCAGAAATGTTATGGTTCATACTGTATTGTATTTCACAAAATCACCAAATTACAGAATGGTTGAGGTTGGGGGGGAAGTCTGGAAATCATCTATTCCAACCCCCTTGCTCAAGCAGGGCCACCTAGAGCAGATTGCCCAGACAGCTATTGAATGTCCAGACAGCTTTTTTGTCCTATGTCCAGACAGTTTTTGAATGTCTCCAAGGATAGAGACCTCACAACCTCCCTGGGCAACCTGTACCACTGCTCAGTTACATTTACGTCAAAAAAAGTGTTTCTTGACGTTCAGACAGAACCTCCTGCATTTCATTTTGTGCCCATTGTCTCTTGTCCTGCCACTGGACACCACTGAAAAGACCCTGACTCCACCGTCTTTGCACCATCCTTTCAGGTATTTGTATACACTGATAAGATCTCTGTTCAGCCTTCTCTTCTCCAGGCTAAACAGTCCCAGGTCTTCCAGCCTTTCCTCTTAGGAGAGACGCTCGAGTCCTTTAATCATCTTCATGGCCCTTCATTAGACTCTCTCTACTATGTCAACATCTCTTTTGTACTGGGGAGCCCAGAACTGGACACAGTACTTCAGGTGCGGCCTCACAAGTGCTGACTAGAGGGAAAGGATCACCCCCCTCAGTCTGCTGGCTACACTCCTCCTAATGCTGCCCTGGATACCATTCACCTTTGCAGCAAAGGGACAATGTTGGCTTATGTTCAACTTTCTGTTCACCAGGACCTCAGGGCCTTTTCTGTCAAGCTGCTTTCCACCTAGGTGGCCCCTAG
>NW_010514008.1:15134-34788 GCF_000687285.1 Phaethon lepturus
GTACTGGTGGCTTGTTTTTTGATCTTTTTTTTTTTTCCCCAGGGCCTTTGTATTTGCTTTTGTTGAACTTCATGAGGTTCCTGTTGGATCTTCTTTTTTAGCCTGTTGAGGACCCTCTGCATGGCTGTGTGACTCTCTGGTGTATCAGCTGCTCCTCCCAATTTTGTGTCATAGAATTACAGAATCATAGAATGGTTTGGGCTGGAAGGGATCATCTAGTTCCAACCCCCCTGCCATAGGTGGGGACATCTTCAGCTCGATCACGTTGCTCAAAGCCCCATCCAACCTGGCCTTGATCATCTGCAAATATGATGAGGGTATACTCTGCACCATCACCCACATCATTAATGAAGATCTTAAAGACCCAGTATTGTCCCCTGGGGTGCATCACTAGTTACTGGCCTCCAACTGGACTTCATATCACTGACCACTGCCCTCTGGGCCCAGCCATTCAACCAGTTTTCAATTCACCTCAATGTCTGTTCATCTAGCCCATACTTCACCATCTTCTCTATGAGGATTGTATGGGAAACATACAATTGTTTCGCATATGGGGGACTGTTTCCCAATGGGAAACATATAATGAAGTATTTAAGGAGTACCCTCCAATGGGAAGACTGTACTGTAGAAAATACAGTCACGATATCGTAATTCTTTCCATATGGCATAAAGAAGAAAACAGATATGGCTGCTACCACCCATCAACTATAAAATAAAACAAAATTGAAACTTTTCTTTATCTCTACTGGAGGCCTGTTTAAGAACTCTAATAGCAAGTTTCATCATGTCAGTCATTTCCAGATGCACTCTTATTAGTTTCTTCTTGAAAATGCTTGATAATTGTAGTCCGAGTTATCTCATTTCCACAGTCTTTCAGGAGAGCATCTAGAAAATCAAAATTTACTTTTCAATGTAGTGAAATCACAAAAAATAATCCATTACCAAAAGATAAAAAATGTTCATGATCTTTGTCTAAAAACAGTAACCTCGTCAGTTAATAGCATCTTGTTTATTAAGGGAAATGTTTTCAAGATTGCTTATTCTTTCTTTGCACGTTTATATTTCCTGCTAATGTTCCTGGAAGTTGTCAACAAATGGAAAGATAACAGATGAGAAAGGAATTTTAGGGTTTCACAGAAAGATAGTAAATACCTTGTAGTAAATATTAACATCTTCAACAGAGTTGTGGGTAAGTATCTTTTTGCAGAAGTAAGAACATGTTCCATATCTTTTAGACTTCCTCTTTTAGTTTTATACCAAGGAGCTAAACACGACAGGTGCAAAATAGAGAAAAGATATCCAAGTCTGTATGAATGCAGTTAAAAATACCCAGACATCTTTAATTTATGGAATCCCAGGCAGATGGTAAAATATGTTTACTGAACTCTTGTCCTTTTTTTCTGTAAAGAACTAGAAGCTTTAAATATCACAGCTTGTTTCAGAATTTGGCAGCAAGGACTTGAGTTTTCTGTTCCTTCTTCTTCTTTTTTTATTTTTTCAAGTCCTAATAAAATGTTCTTAAGTTTGGAACACTGTAAAGATTGTGATAGCTACAAATCTGACTTAAATTACTAATTTGAGATCTCTATGTGAAAAATTAATTTTTAAAAAAGATATGAAAGAGAAAATGTTGGCTTACTGTTTTCAGTACCTATACTACTATTTGATTTAGGAATTATAATTTAGCACTGTCAGAATTAGTCTGCTTTGAAGGCTAAAGTTACAATTAAATAATGTAGTTTGTTTTATTTTACAAAAAGTTCTTTTTATATAATGAACTCCTCCACAATAAGAAGAGTTGATTATCTTTCCACCTAAGGACAATGTGGTGTTTGTCTTAAGCATATCTTCCAGATAGACATTCATTCCTACTTTGAGACAGCAAAAGATTGGAACATGTCCTGCAGTCACTGATCATTTGTTTCAGTCACTTATTGAGGAACCTTTTAAAATTTTCCTCTCTCTTCTTTTTGTTATAGTTCAGTCAAGATGGCTGTAATTTCCCTTTATTTTTTGTTGTTATTATTTCTCTATTCATGTAAGTTCTTGATCATAATTCAGATTCAGCAATTAAATAACAGAATTTAAGTGATTTAGGAAAAGTAATAGAAAAAATCAGAAATACTGCTACCACATATCAGTAAGTGATATCACATATCAAATACCACATATCAGATTCAGTTTGTACATGTGGCTCCATGTTCAGGTTGTAATATATAATATTAGTAATATGTTTGGTGATATTCCTGTTTGAGGACTATACAATAGCAGTGTTCTACATACTTAGATAACTATTAATAATTATGCTATGTTTTCGTGTCCTCCCATGTAGTCATGCATTTGGTTTGAATTATTTTGAGAATTTATTTGATGTTCAGAAAATTTGAATTATCTAAAATTTTTTATTCTCTTGAGTTTCAAAGTAAAGGAGAATGCACTGTTGGCCTTCTGCATGAGGTTGTCAATTTTTGCAAAGTGATTAGATGCAATATGTGTTAAAATCTGTGTGTACAACCTGTGTGAAACCATCTGAAATGGTCAAATTGCACTCTAGATATTTTGAACACTTCTTTACAAAAATGTTTGGCTTAGAAGCCTGTCTAAACCAGAGCAGGGCAGAGAACAAGCAGTGGATTGGGGCAATGTGCAGAGACGAAACAGCAGGCAGTTTCTCAGGTGACCATTCTTCAGGATTATTTCTCTGAAGAAATTCCTGAAGTTCAGTTCAGATGAAAGAAGGAAAATGGAATTTTTGGTCACTATATTTTTATGGGCTTTTTAATGGATTTTGAAGGAACAAGCAAACTACACATGAAACTGCCTTTTTTACCTACATATCCAAGACTCAAAGGGAAACTCCTGTCCAATTTATGACTCATGTTTCAAAAACTGTGGGGGTATCACTGACATCAGAATTTTCTTCCTTCTCCAAAGATAGAAAATATCATGAAAATTAAGAATTCTCATGCAAGCAACTCTGTATTCTGTGTGTTCTGAATGGTAGCTAGAGTAGCTATTCAGGGATAGCTAAGCCTGAAATTTTGAGTAAAGAATGTACGTGTATGTGCATGTGCATGTGTATATAAACCATTTTATATATTGAAAAATGTGGGGAACTGTGTGAAAGTTGAATTTAATCTACCTAAATCTGCAGGTTTTGCATTCAGCTAGTATAATCCTGATAAAGAGAAAGAGTAGAGTTAAGTATGTAACACTTGACAGTCCAATTTGACAGCAGGGAAGAAAACTGAGTGGTTTGGGAAAGCAAGTTGCAAGAATATGTAGAAGTGCAAATCTGTACATTTAGGATGGAGCGATATATATTTGAATATATGCTTTCATACATACATTATTGTGATCTGTTTAAAAACTTCTATTTTTCTCATACATTCCTGGAATTTACATTTCTTTGATTTAAAAAACATTTTAATAATATTTTTTTATTTTTTAATCATATGATATTGATTCTTTAGAAAGTTTTCAGACCTTCCAACTGCCTAGAGTAACATCAAATATGTATAAACATAAATAGTGTTATAAATAACACTTGACATTCTTGACATTGTATCATTTAATATACTACTTTGAACAATAACCTCTCAAACACTGACATTCTAAGCTTGTGAAACTTTAGTGCTGCTCTGTGGAAAGTTCTAAATAATGGTTTTGAAGAAAGCAAAGGTGTGAAGTATACATATATTTAAAAGGAAATTGTGAAATGGTTCTCTTGAAAAATCTGATTGTGAGTGTGGTGTTAATTGTCCCCTTGAATGTTCCGTTAAGCATAAGGGTGAGAATTCACATCTTTTATTTGCATTAAGGACTTGTACTACACTTTTCAGATTGATAGTTATAAGCATTTGAACTACACACAAAATTAAATCTTTATTTTTTAAATTAACTGTTCCGGAACTCCAGTCTTGATTCTCAAAAATGTCTGAATCTAAATGTCAACAATCTAATTAAAAATAAAGGTAGGGAAATGAGAATTGTGGTTAAGAAAAGTATGTTTTCAGCTGTGACTGCTTGTGACAAAGACATATGAAACCTAACTCTTCATTCTCCGTTCCTCCGTTTCATCAAGTGACTTACAAAGAGAAGTATACCTTTTTATTAATGCAGTGGGAAGGAAAACAAATACTTTGTAGACTGGAGGGTATCACTCAGTGATTTTAGGATATGAAAATGTTTTGATTAAACAACATCTAACTTATTCTTTCTGGAGGAACCAAAAAAACTTTCCTGTGGTTATAAATTACTTCATAGCAAGGCTTTTTTTTAGTAGAATCCAAGTGAGGAAGTAAGATGGTCAGGGGCATTTAATTCCTTGTCCATGGCTTGCATATTCCTTACACAAGGGTTTTGACTAGAACTGTTGGAATTCCTTTCAAATAAGGTAAAATGATAATAATTTTGTTTAAGAATAGTTTATCTATACAGTTGGATAAGTTATGGATTCTCTTATTTGCTTTTAAATACATGGGTCTGTAACTCTGACATATCTGTTATATGTACATTGTCTTTCTCATCCCGACAGTGTAGGAGCTGGAGCTGTAATAGCTATCAGAATGCATTTTCTAAAGATTTTTTGTCCTTTAACCTTGTTCCTTAATGCACAAGTCCTCAACAAGACAAGAAAATGGATCTAGTCCATTACTTATCTTCCCTCCTTAATAGTACCAGGTCATACTTAAAGTAGTCATACAAGGGGAAAGGAAGGAAGCACCCTCTGCAACCTGATCATCCGGCTGATTGCAAAATATCACATAAGCCTCTTCTGATTTTCCCATGAAAAGAAGCACTTTCAAAATGGGAAATAATATTAAGGCACTTAAAATAAAACAAAGTCCAATGCTAAAAACAGAACTCCAACTCTGTTGTGAACAGTATGTCTGTGTATATGTGTGTACAATGATTTAAACTTGTACACTGGTAACCTTGTACACTACACTTCAAAATCAAGCCAGCAGATATTCTAAATCACATCTGTGTAGGACAAAGCTCCTCACAAATGCTGACTTTGTCTTTGAAACGTTATTTCTTTATTTTTAGTCATATTAGCTCCTAAATAATGAAGCTAATTAAATGTGCTCTTTTTTCCTCTGAATATTGTAAGAAAAAAAAACCATTGCAAATCTACCTTGTAATTAAGTGATTCAAGTATTGTTATACCAGGATTTTACACTATTTTAGGGGAATCATAATTGACTGGTTCCTAATTTATAATTTTTTATTGTGATTACATCAAAGTCTGCAATAAGGAGTCTTTTCTTGCTCTGGAAAATTATACATATATATAAAACCATATATTTAGATCTATGAGGATATAGTCATAGCTTAAGGTGCAGATATAGTTTTGACAGCAAGGAATGTAACTTCTAATAAAATATATTTTCTATGAAAATAACGTAAATTCAGCAGCTGTATACCAAATTTTGGGGTTAAATGATCTGGGAAACTTTTGAAGGGAAGGTGGAAAAAGGAGGTGGTCAGGACTGCTAGAAGTCAACCCAAGGTAATTTCAAAGAGGCAAAAACCAATGTGCAGCTCAGCAGAGAGTCTGAGCCGTGATTACCAGCGGTAAATCACAGCTGACCAACCTCATTGTCTTCTATGATAAAATGATGGATCTGCAGATGAAGAGAGAGCAGTGGATGTCATTTACCTTGACTTTAGCAAGACTTGGGACATTATTACTCACAGTTAAACATTATGATATGGATGGGTGGAAAACCAGATGGGTGAAAACTGTTTGGATGATTTGGCTCAGAGAACAGTGGTTAATGGGCTGGACTCTGTTTGGAGTCTGGTAACAAGTGGAGGGTCCTTGGACTGTCTTATTTAACATCTTTACAAATGGCTGGGAGAAGGCTGTGGAGTGCACAAGTTTCTAGATGACACAAAATTGGGAGCAAAATAAATGTAAAAATTAATATGCAGTAAAATGTCCTTTAAAATGCTGTAACTCACCACACAAACTAAATGACTCAGGAAAGTTATATAGCAAAGAATAGAATGAATTAACCTGAATGTCAGGTTAATTTTATCTGGTATAAAATACAGGAAAATGAGTTCAGAAAGATACAGTATCTGCAAAAAGATTAGCACAGTACAGCTGCATCTCACAAGTCATTCTTTGCTTTATTTCATTTAATGGGAATGTAGGAGAAATATCTTTCTAGAACTCAGTTTCAAATGATCAGTTTTTGGAAATGTGAATAAGATCTAAATAAAACTGTCTTCGAAATACCTAGTTAGCCATCTGAATATATAACTTAATTTTACAAGTTGAGAACACTCAGAATTTCACACTGAATTTGCAGATGAACTTAATGACAGGCTTCAAAATGCATTTAATTTTTTGCTATGTGTTTTTAAAAATTTAACTGACCAACATTTCTCATTCTGTAAATTATCTATGTATCTATGTATCTATGTACAGAGGAAATCAGACCAGTCACTTGGGAATAAATACCATATAAAGACAGTATCTTCAATTCTGTTAAGGAATGATGGACTTTCCTTCAACTTCCATTTCCTTTGTTATTTACCATGTGAAATCCCCACCTATTTTACTCTTGTATCAGCCCAGCTGTTGTTTATACAGTCCTTGTTTTAAGAAACTTATGAACTTTTATGAACGAAAACCTGCTTCTGAGTGGACCCAGTGCACAATCTTTCAGTGGAACGTTTCAGAATGAAAACTCTTTTAATGGAGAAGAAAACCAAAGTAAGTTTTGTTGGCAGATATCACAAAATTAGTGATTATACAGGCTGCTAGGTTTCAGGTTTAATCTACTATGCTGTCATAAATAGGGTCACACAGTGGCTTTTTTTTTTTTTTTGCTACCATTGTAATGCAGCTGAAGTTCATTTTGGATTTTTGGGGGTAAGTTTTATGCATTTAATTAGTACATAAAAACCCCAGATTTCTCCAGTATCATCAGAGTTATGATGCCATAAAGCACTCAGGTTTTACTACACGGAGAGTTACTAACGTGCGTACCAGTTCTTGGTAAAATTAGATGGTATCATATAATTTTCTATAAAATAGTTTTTTGCCCAGTAGGTTATATTACACTCAAGCACTTATTTCATCATTATGAATGCAGGTGAACTGAAGGAACTTAGAAACTGCATACATTACTATAATGTTAAGCTGATTATAAAATTGTCTGTAAAAGCACCAAAAGAAGCACAAGTAAAAGTTAGCACTGCAAGTAGCTTAGCCCAGACATAATAGAAAGAAAGAAGCTTTCAGTTCATAATTCAGCATTTTTTTAAACAGAAAAATTATGTTTCATTTCTACTTTAATTAAGAATATAACGGTCAATAAGAGCAGGGTACAGGAGATAACGGTAGAAGTTCCTATTTTCCTTTTCCTTGTCTTATTCTTGTTCTTATGTTCCTGTTTTCAGCTGAGGCTTGTTCTCTTCTGAATGGGAATGTTGTTGCAAATGTAGATTTTACAGGAGGTTCATACAAAGTAAACCCTGCCCAGGTCTTGTCACAAGTCAAGAAAAAAAGGACTAAGGATTCAAGGGTATTCTGAACAAAGTATTATTTAGCTATATAGGGTATTGATATAGATTGTTTTTTAAGATCATGTTGCCCATCGCTAAATTTTCTTTCAGTCTTTATTTTCAGTTATTCTAGATCTTTCTAGACAGTTTCTCTCACCTAGATAATACGATGAAAATAATGATAGAACCCCCTAAGCTGACAGCTGTTCTCCCCATTTTGTGCATGAAGTATAGGACAGGGACATTTGAGCTTGGGGGATGCCACGGAGGTTGCATAGCAACAGAGGCAAGAAGCATCTAATCTCTGCTGACTGTCAGACTCCCAAGACAGCAGAAGTATTTCAGGGATTGCAACTCTGGATCTTTTAGATGCTTTAACCTTTTCTGTTTAAAAGAAAAAAAAATATTTTTAAACAGCACTGGGTAAGCATACATGGCTTTTCAGATTCCACTGAGAGAAGGAGAGTTGAACAGGAATATTAATACAACTTTTTATTAAAAACTTTTTCTTCTTCCTTGACTATCAGAGAATAAAGCTAATTATGGGAGAAAAATATAAAAGAAGAATATCATATTGTACTATCCTTTGACAACATTGTGCTACAATTATTTTTTGTCAATGATAGGCAAACACCATTGGTTGTATTTTTCTGCATCAGTGGATCCTTTGTTGTGCAGTGAAGGCAGTAAGAGATGCATGATACACAGAGAATAAAGAAAGGTTTGGAAGTCAGGAGGATTGGCAGTTAAAGATGACAATGAAAAAATTGCAATTGGGCTAGATAACACTGGTCACTAAGTGGGAGGCACTTCTCATTTTTAAAATTTCTAATACTTTAATTTCAGGATTTTTATACTTTACAAAGTAGAAGTAGGACATTACAAAGGATTTTCATTTCTTTGCAAAGAAAACATGTGAATCCCAATAACATTTCACACTTCTAAACTTCCTTTAGAAGATTATAAAAACCTTTAGTAACACTAAGCAACAAAACTTTGTGACAAATTACTCCCAGATATAAACAAAAACCAAATATGGCTCCACAGAGAAGTAATTAGGACAAACTGGCACACTATTTAAACTGGAAATCATCATAGAATAATATTACCTTTTTAAGCCTCTAAAGAGCTAGAAGTGATAAATTAATTTGTCAATGAAATGTAGACACCTCCTGCATTAAACTGAGCAAGGATTTTCAGGGTCAGAAGTCTGGAATTAGGTGCCTAAAATCCACATACGTTCCCTGTGATCCAGAGTCCTTAATGATGCTACATAAATGGCTTAAAGCAAACTTTTAAGGTAGTCAATAGTTGTATGTTTGTCAGTAACCGATCCAAGGTTTTGGAGGCTGAATTTTCAGGAGTACTAAGACTTACGGTTCCAATGGAGGACAGAAGTAATGTGCTTTTGAACGTGTATGAACTTACGAAAGTTTACATAGTACTAAGTAGTGTGAAAAATTAGATTGCTCTAAATGCAAACTTTGTAATGACTTTTGGATTTGAAGACTATTGAGTCTTCAGCAGTCAACTGAAAAGGCTTCAATTCCTCTCCTGTAAACTATATTACCTTGGATTACTTGGATATTTCTTGGTGAAGCCATGCTTACATTTTTGGTAACTAGATACTTGCAGAGGAGTTAGTCCATCTGAGGCACATACACTTTATTTCAGTGGTGAAATCATCTCTGCCATTTCACATGCAGGCTTTGTTTTTGTTATTTTCATATTGTTTTGCCACAGTGTAAGATAAAACACTAATTCTGAATGTGCATGTCTGATCTTTGCTTAAGAAAAATGACAGGTAATTCAAGATATGGCCAATTTCATGTGATCCTTATAAAACAAAGGTTGACCCAATTGGGAATGGTATCTCCGTGGCTGAAAAAGTTTGGTTTTGAACTGCTGCTGAGCTGACACAATTAGGATCCTCATATCCCAAGATGGGAAAATTCATTTCCATGCCTGTAAGCAAAAATAGTGCCAAGTGCTAGAAGTACCCCAAGGCACAAAGACTCCAAGGCATGCTTACACAGATAAACAAAGCCCAGGATGCATTATATTAACTGCATGAAAGTATTCTGCTAAATAGATTAAGTGCAATATATTAGTAACATTCTTGCCCATATAATGTTGTTATATATTTTTAAAGAACTATGTTAAATATCACACATAAATGCTAATTAAGACAGGGGCATTCTGCCAAATACATTAGCATTGCTGTTTAGAAATTGTTCTGGAGTATATACTGTGATTTCAGAACCTGCTTCCATTTTGGAAAGGAACACAAATTTGGACCCTCCAGTTTTCATAAAATCCATTGAATAAACTAAAATTATATTATTAAATAATTTCACTTGACCAAAAAATTAAATTACGGTTCATATTCACCTATGGCATTGAATGTAAAACTAGCTAAACTACTATAAATATAAAAATGTTTGGTGAAGCTGAACAACTGATCTTTGTTGAATCATGTTTATTGCCAACATGTTTTACCATGTTGCAGAAAATATAAAAGAAGAATAAAATTCAGTTCTATGGTAAGGAATGTCCCATATGTGAAAATAAAGTATTCCAAGACATCTATTGTGTATTAGCTCTACTAACATCTAATGACAGGAAGTCATTTGACAAGACATTGAAGCCTATTGAATTTTCAAAGTTGAGCCCACAAAAATTTATCCATAAAAATTAAGTTACATATATCTTTATGGACTTGGATTTTTAAAAGTTTCCATTATTACCATTCCTAGCATCAGATAATTTAGCAGCAGTGACCTTTAGTATTTGGCAGTGGTACTTTTTTCCCAAATAATAGCAGGAAATGAAAAACAAGAATAAAACTTAGCCTGTGCTTTGTGGACCTAACAATTTAAATATGTAAGTCTGAGAGGAAGAAAAATTACTATTATTCTATTTCTGTAGATGGGATGCTGAGTCACAAAAATTTAACTAAGATCATAACATTGCATAAAAAATGATAGAATATGAACTGAAATTAAACCTTAAAGAATTCTCTGTGATTCCCATACAACTAAATTCGTACATTCATAAATATTTTCTCCTATGCTTAGTGCTTTACCTTTCTAATTCTTGCTTCTAGTCACAACACTTTGTTCTTATTTTTCTGAACTTGTTTTCATATTTGTTGTCCTTTGTGTCCATTTCTGTAATTGCTGGCAATTCTATAATTGCACACACATACAGAGAAGTATGTATTTGGCATGTAGTAAGTATACATAGAGTATGTAGTGTATGAATAACTACTCACATTTCCCAGCATTTAATGACTAGAATAATTGTGAAAATAATATAGTATTTTTTGCCAGCCATCACTAATATTTTAGTTAAAATGAAGGAGTAAAATACACTTTTTGTTTTACTTTTGGTTTTTTGTCTTGAGATCTCAAATATATTTAAGAAGTATGAATTGTTCTTAAAAAACCTTGAAATCTTTACAATCTGTCCATGTAAAGTCCAATCTGCAATGATTTCAGTCAGACTGCTCAATATAATTAGGAATAGAACAATCTGAGGTCCATACTGAAGCCCCATTTCACAAAATCCTTTTTTATGATGTTCTAGCACTTGCTCTAGATAGATAAATAATTATGACAGCTTAGTTTATATTATTTCACTACATCTAAGTTAGCAAGTTAAAGAACCTATAGTATCAGAACAATTTCTAAACATCTATATGCATTTCCAGATCAACTTTGGCTTTCAGTTTAAAAAATACACTAGAGAACATAATATGTAGCGTAGGATAGCTGCATACATTTTTCATACACTGTTTTTCAATAAACATTGGAATTAAGTTCATGATGCTTTGTCTTCAAAGAAAAATCAGAAGTAAAACACTACTTTTTTTTGCTATTATGAACTACTGAAATTCAAACTTATTACAGGATTCTAGCTGAAATTGCACAGGCATCTTCCTCAGAATCTTTCTTTTAAATTAAGGCAAGAGTGCAATATAGATAGATTACGGTACTTGCAAGTGTCCAGTGACAGCTACCTTTGGTACTCAACCACTTCTTATCTCTGAAGTGCTGTTTCCCTCTTGTCCCTTGCTACATGACACAGGAGTTTGTCCTCTGCGCTTGTCTAGACCTCAGAAGTAGAATGTACACATGGAAACTTGTGTCTGGAGATATCCTGGCCTTTGATGTTACGACGCACATTATTGCTTGGTTGACCAAAGGAGGTCCTTATTGCTACCAAAATGATTTTTTCTCAGAGCTAAGTATGAGGTCATTCAACAACATTTATTCTACTTAGCAGATATAACAGAGAAGGAATGAGGTGAGGGCCATCATCAATAGACAGCTCCAAAAAACAGATGTGTTGTCAAACATTGTGTACTACACAGTGGGGGTTGTTTTAGTTTTAAAGCCATAAGAACATGATCAGGAAAGATACTGTGATAGGATCAGAATGGAAGGGGGTCTAAAAATATTTCTGGCACTTTGGACCCTGCTAACTTTTTCACATGACTAAGATTTGTGGCATTTCCATATTTCTGTAACCCAGAAGTCCATAATATTTTAACTTCTGGAACACTTACAGATTAGCCAATTATGAATGGCTAATTACAAATTATTTGGCTAATATGTGATCATGTGGATGATAGAAGTTACTGATGTCATCTCAGAGAGTGTGCCTGTGAGCTGTGAAAAATAGTGCTGCTGCTGCTGCTGCTGCTCAGTTTACGCTGACTGAGGGAAATATGAGAACACTTCACCGAGAATTAATACGGCACTGCATTTTTGCAATACATCTGAAATCCAGCAGATGGAGTGTTTCAATTATGCTGATGAATACAGTTATTCCAGATTTCATCAGAACAGTTGATATCTAACCCTTGCATCACAGCAGTTACACTGCCTTTTAAGTAACCAAATGCTTTAAAAATCTTTGAAATGTAAAGCAGCTGTGATAAAAAACATCTTTTATTTACAAATATTATTTCTATATTATTATTATTAGCTGTGAATGCAGTTTTGTAGCAAGTATACTTTCTACACAATCACAAGATTTAAACTGATTTATGTAAATGTGATGCAGACAATCTTGTCCCTTGCACATGTTTCTTTTCAATTCTACCGCATCCTTTCTAGAATGGACTGTCTTGTTTGTTTGTCATACAGGATTTTTCAATCTACGTCATAATCAGTGTGCTCTATTCATAGTCCTTTGTACTCTTGGTTATTTTAGGATAGATCTTCCATGTGTCATGCAACAGAAATTATGATTTATTTAATTTCTAGACACTAAAATGTGCTTTAATTTAATCTTTGTCCTTCTATTTGTCCCACCTGCAATTTAAAAAATAATTTGTACATAAAAAATGAATCACACTATAGATCCCTCCAGTACCTAGTCTTAGACATTCCCAGCAGCTGGCCCTGGCGGCCCCAGCACCCCCTTGCCCTGCCCCTCCCCAGCAATCTCTGGGTGCACAAGAGCTGACTGGAACCTCCTGGCCACTCCGGTAGCCATCCTACTGACTCTCTGGTCTGTCCTGGTTCCAGCTTCCACACCTGAATACCAAACTCTTACCCTACTCAACAGTTAGTCCTAGTTGATAACCACTGCCCGCCACACACTGATGTGTGTTCCCACAGGAAAAGAAAAGAGAAGGCACCTTTGTGTGCATAAAAGAAAGTCCTCTAGAAAAAGAGAGATTGATGTATTTGGTTAACAAAAAAGAAATCACAGCCCAAAAAAAACCCCCAAAATATTTACCAAGAAAAATTAAATCTGAAAGAAACAAATGCTGCAGATCTTAAAATGACAGTGGCAGCCATCAAAGTGAGTCTGTAATCTGGTATAGCGATGTAGTATCACTTTAATATAGGGAAGAAATACAGGAGAAATATAGGATAAACATAGATAAACTGGTAGTTTATTCTGTAATTTTTCTCTAAATTGATTAACAAGACAATATGCAGAGATTCAGAGACTTTGATGTACTCACAACAGGTGTGTTCCATTTATTATTTGGACTGTATAATTTCATACTCATTATTATTGTGAAGTTGGGAAAGAAAAGAATCAAACATAGAAAGGTTGCCTCTAGAGCCCTTTGTGGTGGAGCTAAATTCTGCCTATTCAGCTGCAGCTTCAGTTGGTAGTTTATCCAAAAGGATGCTGTAGGTTTAAGAAAGCAAGAGATTTCTGAAGGAAAATCTTTGGTATATTTTTTAATCTTAGAAATGATAGAATGAGGGAAATTACACCAGGAGAGAAAATTCAGTGGCTGTAATTAGCATCTAGAACACAGCTGCCTATGTAATGTAATTGTGGGAATTATTTTATTTCCATTTAGATAGCTTATCTTGCATTTTTAGTAAATTACTGTGCTAAGTATTTTCTTGTGTGAACAACTTCTACAGAACACACTGGTTAAATTCAATGTGCTTTTGGAACTTTACAATGTATAATTGTCCTTTTTTATTGTCAAGAATTAGGCAAAATAATTGTTCCAGAGCATCTTAGCTGAACTGTCTGACCTATCACTTAATCACTCCATCATTTTATATATCCCATTCTTACTTATCTCTTTTAAATTGCCTCTTTCATTCAGTCTCACATTGTCTCTGCACAGTTTTTTATAGTTGTTCCCGTTTTCATTCTGTTTATGAATGCAGTTAGACAGTTATCAGCTGTCATACCCCTGTAACTTGCTTGGCTTCATTGGATTTACTCCAATGCATGACAGACGAGGATGTAGTTTAGTACTTCAGGGGAAGAACTTTCAGGCACGTTGATTCAAAATAAGAGCATTACATGAATTTTGTGGGATCACCTTTTTTTTTTTTTATTTTAGATCATTGTTTCAGTATAGTTGAGGTTTTATTCAGACAAACAACAAGAGGTACAGTTGCCGTCTTTTTTTTACCATTAATTTTAAACCAGTTACTTTTCATTTAGAAGTGCATTAAATGAAATCGAGCTCTGTTCCTTTTCACCTGCTGTCATTTTCTCAAACGATTTTTAATGGTCCTTACAAATATCCTCCTGGCCTTTTCAATCTTTGAATCTCTCAAATGATTTCATCACTGTAAAATTCTGATACCTATTCCTTTACCCTTTTCCAAAATAATTAAAAAAAAAAAGAAGAGTTGCAGTACAGACTGTTCTTTCTCTCCATTCCAAATAGCATTCTGTGTTCATAGGAATTTGGAACAATGAAATTCAATTTTTACCTTATTCTTGGATAATACTAGAATAAACATGATTAATAATGTACTTCTACTCACCTCCTTACTACCACCTGTACCAACATGTTATCTTTCACCCTGATTTCCTGGTCTTTAAAAGGCTTTTGCAGAAGGACTTTGTCCAAAGCTTTTTAGGCATCCAGGTAAGTCATATCTACCGTTTCTCCTCTGTGACACTATTTTGATGATTCTGTAGTCTTCAGACACATTTTTTCTTTGTTTTTCTTGTAGTCCACGTTGTGTTAACTTGCTCCATTGACACTGTCTGGATTGTGCTTTTCTGAATACCATGACTTTCATGATTGTTTTCATGAGTTTTCCAAAAACTGAAGTATGAATAGCTCTTCAGTTACTGGTTTTCCTTAGTAGTCTTGCTGAAATGAAAATGTTGTCTAATTCACTGCATCTCAACTGTCAATTTCATTTGGAAATTAAAAATAACAGAGAATTTTATATGAATCTGCCTGCAAAACAAATGATAAATAATATATGACTATTTGCTTTCTGTTTCTGAAAGTGGAGGAGTGGGGTGAGGGGCATGAAAGTTACCCAATGAGCCTGTTTTGAATGGAGGGCTTCCAAATCTAGTGTAAACATTCTAAAGGTTATTAAAATCCTTACATCCAGACCCTGTGAAAACTGCAACACATGGCTCCCTCCTTGTCCTGACTCATATTAAATATATTTTAATTGCAGTAAGGAAACAAATACTTTACAGTGCATTTTGTATTGTAATAATAAAGAAAAAAAATCCTAGTGTCAGAAAAGGAAAGCACATTTCATTCAGAAGTGTTCTGCAGATTTTGCAGATAGGACTTTCATGTCCTTTATCTTGGAGAACATATGTTTTTTTCAATGAGACATTTACAGATGTTTGAAGGGCAAAGCACTTTATAGATGCCATTGTGTAGAGCTGTAGTGGCTTTCCTTCTCTTTTTTCCCTAAGTCTGGATCTTCAAGTGGTATGGTTATCCCAGCTCCAAATCAATAGAGATATGTCATTCTGTAATCGTTTAGGTTTGATCCTCTTGAATTAATGATATGATGTACGAACTCCTTTCTCTAACTTTTTATATAAATATTTTGCCATAACGAATCCCAAGAAATATTAAGTTAGAGAAAATTAAAGATAAAAGTAGCCAGGAATGTCATAATTTGTGAACCCAGTAACAGCTCAGTGTAAATTTGTAAGTGTTCTTTCATCTTTCTTAAGCTCATTAGCTGTAATAATCTTCCTGATTCTGGGTCACTCATTGAAGTGTAAAACTCACAGGGATATGATTATATTTACCTGTTGTTAAGACGTAATTTTTTTTGACATCTAGGGACTGATGAGAAGGGTAACGGTAGCTAATGTTTCTGCACTATTCCTTAGGCATTTTGCAAATCTTGTAACTCAGCCAGATGGAATATTCCAGCATGTTTCTGCACAATATCTCAATGTCATCTTCCCCTGTAGCAGGTAATGCAAGCCACGGAAAGGTTACTAGCTTAAGTAGGCAAAAAATTCCCATAACGTGAAGTTTAAAAGACAGATCAAGAGATGTTTCTCTGATGATATGTTTTAAAAGCAATTACTGTTGACAATCGATTAATATGTTCTTTTATCTTATTCTTAAAAGCACTTATCTCCACTTTTTTTCATTTTACACAGTAATCTAAAGAAAGATTAGAGAAATAGTATTTAAAAAAATTGTCAAAACAATGTGGAAAAAAATTGAAGCAGAAAAAAACTTGAAGCAGTACACAATTTATTCCAATGAAGCCTTGAGTAAGAAAAGAATGCATGTAGAAGCTAGAAGCAAATGTTGACAAACAAAAAAATAATGGAGTAGCTGAATGAAGTAAATATTTAATGAAATAAAATAAAGTAGTAGAAATGAAAACAGATCAACTTACCAAGACATTAAAATATTGTCCATCATACAGTGAAATAAATACAGTAATGTTTACAATTTTCCCCTTACAAGGGAATTTTAGTATTTGGTGTCCTTAACTAACATTAATTATCAAAGGTAAGGATCTACAGAAGCTTTCAATAAGTAATACAATTTTATTTTAATTTTCCTTGTATTGTTACATAGTACACTAAGATAAGGAAAGTATGTGTGCAAAAATGCTTGTAAATGGAATGCATTTTAATGATGGCACAAACTGGGTGCTGTGTTATTTTAAAAACTGAGATGTATTTAGTTTTAAGTACAGTATTTAACATGCAGGAGGAAATCAGTTAAGCAGGCTGGAGTTACCTGGTATTTTTCCAAAACATGGGTTTAATATAGTATTGGGGCCTTCAATGTTTATGGATTTTAAATGAAAATAAAATCTATAACTTATACCTTTCTAAAAACAGAAGCTTTAATTGCTTATAAATTACAAGCAAAAGGTGTTTTGATTACTCCTGCTGACAGAAAAAAATCAATTCATAATTTCATAGAGGCATGAACAGCACTTTAAATAGATTATTTCAATTATTCTTGCTGTTTATTACTCTGCACGGGATCATTAACCCTACAAACATTTAGGATTATAGATTTACATAAGCAAAATATTCATCATATTTACACACAAAAGAGGACAGAATGTGTCATGTTGAGAATGTGCTTAATTGTTTTGCTGAATAGGACCATCTAGGAAAATGTTACCCTTTAATAACTGGTTTTCTTTTACAAAACCTTATAAGAACGACCAATATTTTTATGAAGTGTTGATGAGGGAATAAAGTACAAAGGAAGGAAGGAAGTTACATCTGATTTTCTCCATTCTGAATATAAAATAATATTATAATCTGAATATACTTCGATGTTACTCAATTATACATTTTGTTAGATAAGGATTTTTTTTCCCACTCCTTTACAATTTCTGCTGGACACAGGGCTTTTTGTGAGCAAGTGAACAATTTTTGTGAAATTGTTTTATTAACAGAATCCTAAAATTAAAAAAGCAAATAAGATCTAGAGAAACTGCCCCACATTTTCTAAATTAAATCTAAAAATACATTAGTTATTCATGTAAATCAACAGTCTGATTCTTATTGGGAGCTGCCTTATTCACAGCATTTCTGAATATTAGGACACATCCTTGGGTATCTAATCTCCTATTTCAAAGTAGAGCTAACAGATGGGTTTCATTTAGTATTGAATACATTAAGTCCAGTGTCACTTCAAAAAAAAAAAAAGACAGTTAAAATTAATTTTTATTTCCTCTTTAAGTTCTTATACACATTTTTCAGACAAGTACAAATGCAATGTGCTGTAGCATGACTCTTTCCACAAGTAACTTCTTGGAGTGGTCCCCATGATTTTTTTTGTTTTTGAAGTACTGAGAAGTCCTCTCTGAATTTTCTTATTGCACATATGCTGAACCTTCTGAGAGCTTTAATGAAGTTTTAAGCTTTGAAAGCAGTTGCAGAATCCAGACATAGAAATATTCAGCTTCTTTAAATGGAGATCTGCTATCTTTAAGCTTTCTGAGTTATTTTATTAAGTAACCCAAATCATGATAATGCTTAGCTTTGATATACCGCTTCATATTACACATTCAAAGAGCCTTTCCAATATTAGCAATTACAGTGTCTTAGTAGCACACAATTATAGCCTAGCAATCTGGATTTTTGAATGCATTGAGCAGTAGTTATATTCCCTCCCCCCCATAAATCACATGCAGTTTGCCGCAGTAATTCGACAAAGTCAACACATCCTTTACATCCAAGAAATAAGTGCTATTTTTTAAAAGTTGCTAGGTACTCTGTGCATTGATTTCTGCTCATTACACTGAATTAATAACTTAGTCACATCCCTCAAATTACAACAAAGTAATTAAGAAAGACAGAAAAATATAATTACTTTTTGTTTGAAAATTCTGTAATTTCCATGCAGACTGGGTAAATTATTCATACTGGGTGTGGATTCCATTTTCATTTCACTGCACTGATAGCATAATCACATAGTCCTAATTATAGAGATAGTAAATAAGAGAGAAAAGAATATTCCACTCCTCACTCCTATAGAAACTTTTATTGGCACACTAGGCGCTAATTAAAATTGATTATTGCATTACAGTTTGCACTGATACAGAAGTTTTGTAACAAAAAAGGTATTTTGTGTGTGAAGGAGGAAGACAGAGGGTTACTGTTAAGATGTTTTTCAGTGAGTACTGTTCTTGCTCTCTAGCCCTTTTTCAAATGCTTACAGTTGTTCCCTTAACGCTGTCGCTGCTGCTCTGTGGTGCAACGGGAGCTGGGGCACTCCACAAAGAAACCCAGTGCAGAGCATTCATTTGAATCAGTTGCAGAGCTGGTACAATTTTTGTTGCATTTCTCTTGAAGAGCTGGTTACACAGTGTTGCTATCACACACTGTTCTGGCCCTCTTCACTGTCATATCTCCATCAACTCCACCTTGTGCACATAAAGGTCTGGTTTTACAGTTTGAGACTCTGTCCTGGGATTCCCTGCATCTCCCTCACCTACAGAGGGAGAGAGCTGAGAAGCCTACTTACCTTCTGCACCTCTCGGATCTGGGAGGAACCCGTTACAGGGAGAGGGAGATGAAAAAAACCATCACATTACCAACCAGATGTGATGGCTTCAGTTAGTATTGATGGAAAATGCTGAGAGATTTTTCCTTGCAATGCTGGCCATCTTGCGTTCCTCTTTGCATACTACAGGGATGGCAGCAGTATTGAGTATGCACCGCTCAGGTACCTGGCCCTCATCTCCTTCAGGAAAGGCAGAGGAAAAGAAAGAACTGTGAACCTTACAAGTATAATTACAAGTAAATACTGAGGATTTTAAGCAATTTTCCACTTTTACCTCATTTTACTCCTGCCCTTGTCTTGCTTGGGAAGAAAAAAGGTTTTAATATAATCATTGGAAAGGACTAAACTGCAGATGTGTCTTCA